>NW_015663837.1:6450-10597 GCF_001515625.1 Sinocyclocheilus rhinocerous
TGAAAAGACTGTGAAGCTGTTTCATTCATGACAGACAGCTGCTCTCTTTAGGTCAATGGCAGCGCGATCGCAGATTTAAAGGTTCAAATCACACTGGTGTGATCGTACGCTGCACGGATGAACCACGTGATCACAACATTGATCGCACACGTCAAAGGTTGAGCAATGAAACAGACGAATCATTGTAATTTAGGAATAGAATCACGGTGTTTGAATCATGTTCTTTAACGATCTATTAAATTAAAGTGCTTGTCATGTTGGTGGTGACACCTCTCTTGCAAGATGTTTAGCTATCACTGATATTATACTTAGCTTTTTTAGCTTCTGATCGCTAATGTAGCCAAACTTTGGAGCGCTTAGATTAGCAAGCAAGGTCCTGGCACATCGCTGGGTCCGAATAGGAATCGATAGGCGGAATCGAAATTTTAATTTGACAACAAGTATCCGATTCCTGACCTTAAGTATCAGATTCTGGAATCGATTTTCGATTCCCAACCCTATTCATGCTTCAGTTTATTTTATGCTGTTTTTCTGGCTGCAGACGAACCCGAAGCTGTACCTGAACCTGCTGGAGCTGGAGTACAGCGGCGATGTGCAGCAGAACGAGGCCGAGATCATGGCCTGCTTCGACCGAGCTCTGAGCAGCACGATGCAGCTGGAGCAGCGCCTCATCTTCTCCCAGCGCAAGCTCGAGTTCCTGGAGGACTTCGGCAGCGACGTCAACCTGTGAGTTAGAGTCAGAGCGCTCGCTTTCCGTTAGCTAGGGCTGGCCGATATAGCAAAAAAAAAAATTTCAGAACATTTCACCGATTCTCGATTTTTAACTAGTCAACTTGAAAATGTAACTACGACATGATTCCAGTAACTTCCTCTAGTTAAAGTAAATTGTGTTCCAAGTGCAGCACACATGAAGATATAAATGTTTAAAGAAAATTCTGTTCCAAGTGCAGCACACATGAAGATATAAATGTTAAACAAATCACTTGTTCTTTGCAGAAAAGATGCATGAACTATAACTACATCTTGTACAAACTTGTCTTATACATATTATATGTTCAGAAATAATGCGAGGAAAATGCTCAGAAGTCAAGTTAATTCAAACTCATGATGACTGAAGGTATAACAGCAGTAGAGTATTATTAACTATAAATGTTCTGTAAAAACAACAGCAGCTTTCAGTCTGACACCGTGATGCAAACATGAAATATCAGACATACAGTAATAGTTCTTCACAGGTTTTATTATTCGCTTGCGCTGCTTTTCCATTGTTTTTCTGTGTAAACATGGACTGTTTAACTGTTGCTCTCTTGCAGCGTCTCATGCATGAAACAGCTTTCTAAAAACACAGCGCTCAAGTTAAGAGAAGTTCACTCCCATCTTCTTGCATGTGTTTGCTATTCCACTGCCTGCGTCGCATCTTTATCAACACAAAAGCTCATATCGGCACCGAGGGGTGTGCGATATTGACAAAAAATATCTCTGTTTTCTGGGATTTTATCGATGATGATTAGACGATATTTTGCTGAGTGTGTTATTGTACTGGTATCTAAAGGACTACCATAGACAGCTGACTCCTAAAGTTTTTGATATTCTTCATTAGGGCTGCACGATATTAGAAAAAACTCACATTGCGATATTATTGTTTATCTGCGATATGAAAAAAAAAAAATCACCAGATGACTTGAATAGCTCTGTTTGGAAAAAAATAATCATTGGTGTGATTTTGTAGGTGAGTAAATCAGCATAGAAAATAAACAAATTACAAACATAGATAAATATAATAGAAAAAAGATACAAATTAAATAAACGGTGCTTTATATTTTTCAGGCAAGTCTAACAGTATTCAGGTACAGAAATTGAATAATCAAATGTAAAACAACACTGCATAGTCTTCACTGTATAAATTAAATCTTATAAGTCTGTGTTAAAGCTACAAAAGCCTCAGGAATATTAAACTGCATTGAACCAATATACTATCCATTATATTTCTCAATTGTTTACCTTCACCTAAGTCATAAGCAACCGTGTTTACAAGAATACTTGCAGAGACATGCATTTACAATAGAATGCATGACAAAATACAATAGAACCCATTATAATCAGCGCTGTCTATACTGGATGCGGTGCGGCATGACAAATCCCGTTGAATGTGAAATTAAAACCGCCAGCAGGTGGCAGCAAGTCACTGTTAATACCGTATTGGCCCGAATATAAGACGACCCTGATTATAAGACGACCCCCTTTTTCCAGATGTACCTTTTGGAAAAAGGCTTTTTAAAAACCAAATTTTTTTTTTCTCAGTAAAACACATTTTGTCTTCAATTATTATCATTTCCAAGAAAAAAACATTGTCTTATATTCGGGGCAATACGGTAAGTGATTTATTGCGATTGAACCGAATCATTTAAACGGTTGATTCATTCAGGAACGAAACACCGTCATGTTGCTCAGAGACACAAAACAGTGCTGTGGCTATGTTTAGAATTATTTTTGTTGGCAAAATACCGCAAAAACAGTCAATAATAGTGTCTAAAATGTAAGTTAACTTGTTTATTGAACTGTTGTAAAAAATCAATACTAAATTTGTAATCATGGTAATTTTTTGGAGAAAAACGGCACTCTTCGTGTGAAATTGATTAACTATATGAAGTGGTATAAATATATATATTTTCATCATGTCTTGAATTTGTGATCATTATAAATGTATTTTAATAGACTGAATCATGCAGTGAAAGAACGCACTCTAAGTGTGTCTAATTCTAACATTTGGTAATATTCCTCGCGATTCCTCGATTTATAAAAAATTTAATCTTGGCAAAACATTAAATTCGAATGAATCAAAATCGGAAATATCGCCCAGCCCTACTGTTAGGAAAAGTGTTTTTAACATGTTTTGAGATGCATCTGGTGTTCTCTTCACTCAGGCTGGTGGCAGCGTATGAACAGCATCAGAGACTCGTAACGGAGCAGGAGTCGCTGAAGAGGAAAGCAGAGAACGGGTGAGTTACCCTGATTCACTGACACTTCATTAAACTGCAGACAATCTGTGATTATTTCACGCCTCTCAGGAACAGCTGCAGGTTTCTGCGGTTCTTAACCCCTTAACTGTGATCCACATTTTTGAAAATTCACGAGAAAGCGCACTATACAAACTTAAATTATTATAATTCATGAACCTTTTGAATACAGACCTAAGGTTGGTCTTTTTTTTTTAAAGAAGACAATTAGCAGAGTATTACAGAATGAAATCATTTAATACATTGAAAGTAGTAAAAAATTATAGAAGTTTAAATTTACTGTAAAGAAAATATATTGTACTATTTTAATTTAATTTTATATAAAATATAATAATACAAATACAAAATCGCTATAAAATTAAAGCCATTGTCTACATAAGTTGTGTTCCAAATTTGAAGTTGATATAAAAAAAAATTGAGGTTCATATGCAATTTTTAGGCGTTATACCAAAAAAAGCCACGGGGTGCCACCCAAACTCCATTTGATGCATTTCTGTTACAAATCTATCAATTTCTCTCTCAATATTACGTCTATCAAAATAACCACCAAATATGGAATCTTGAGACTCAGACCTTTCCAACGATATGTATTATGTCAAGATTATAAAAAGTTTTGATTCTAAAAGACCGTAAAACATTTTGTAATACGACACCCCCGCTAAGGGGGAGGAGACTGCTAAAAGGTTTTCACAGGATGAATTTTGAGATTTTAAGCTTTCAAATGGTATATAACTTATGATGATTACTAAAACATGTTGCCAAAAAGGCAACGAAATAAAGACTTTTTGTGACAAAGGTCAGAACTCCTGTTATGATATAGATTTGTCATAGACTCTTGGTGCACTCTTGTCATTATATTATTTTTTCGTATAATATTTTTCATTTGTTTTACCAGTTTTCATAATATAGACAGAGAGAGTGCATAAGTCTTTGGTATTAATATATATATATATATGAGTCCACATTCTATTGATTTGTGCTCATGATGGTGGAGCATCCATGTGGCACATTTCCCTAAATTTGCTAAATTAGCTAAGAAATACCTATGTGTTCCAGCAACTAGCTCCCCATCTGAGAGGGTTTTTAGTGCCAGTGGGAACATAGTTTCATGCCACAGAGCTTCTCTTAAA
>NW_015663837.1:10653-20540 GCF_001515625.1 Sinocyclocheilus rhinocerous
TTCAGTTACATATACATGTGTTCATTTAATAAAAAGCAGTAAGTGATCACTTGGTCTAGATTTTAAATTTGCACTAAACATTTTGTATTTACTTTGTAACAATAGCTGTTCTATCCAAATTGTTTTTGTTGTTTTTTTTAATGGGGCAAAAGAAAATCATGTTTTTTTTTTATTATTTAAAAGCAAATGCAAACATATCGAGATGTATATCGTAAACATTTTGACAATATCGAGATATCATTTTTTTAAATATATCGCCCAGCCCTTTAGAATGAACAAAACAAATAAAAATGCACCATGCTATAGGGCAGGCTATGCCTAATATAAAATAACAAGTAACTTTCATAAAGTTTAAATAGGTTTACAAAACTGGAAATAAGTAAACATGTATAATATATAACCAAATAAATAAGAAATGTAGAACGTTTATTAGCAAAACGAGTAAGAAAGCTTGGAGGCACGGCATACACCTTGATGTCAAATAAAATAAATGACACAAAGTTTAAAAAATAAATATGGAACCAATTAAATAAGAAACGAATGTTTAAAAAAACTTCAAAATCACCTTAGATAAACGGCAAAAGTCAACAGGCTTTTCAGTCTATCCAAAAATATCTGAAAAATATCAAGCCTACCGTGAATTTCATCTTTGCAGCCGACGAGAACTATTAATAAAAAATTAAAATGTCTCCTTTTTCATAATCATTTGGCTACTTTTGCCTGTGCTTTGTGGCAAACTTTATGCCTGTGCTTGAGCGCGGGTATGGCTCACTAGGATTAGTATTATGTTAATTTAATATAAACGTGCGATTAGTTGAATAATGGCTTAATTGAACGACTACCAGTTAACTAGAAAAATCTTTGGGGGCAGTCCTATTAAATACCATCTAGACGTCTCTGTTAAAGTTTTTAAAGCATTTTATACGCATTTCCATAGTCGGATAAATTCTGCTTTCGGAACGGTCACGTCCGTAACATTGATTTTTCATCTGAAACACAAAAAGGAATATTTAAACAAAATTGATATTTTATGTTTTGTGAACAGCCAACCCTTCTCCATTCGGCAGATATTGTTGCTTTTGGTTTGTGTATAGCAAATCGCTGAAATTCTACAAAATATGTTGTCTCCCAAAAACTCGGGACTTTTTCTGTCATGTCCGTAACGCATGTGTATTTCCCAAATCAAAAATATAAAACGGGTTTATAGATGGATATTTCTCAGATGGCTGGACTCTTGACTACTGTCGAGGGTTTAGAAAAATATAAAGAGATCGTTCATCATATTAGTAATGAATACGTTCTGTGAGAATTTATATTTCAGATTTTGATTGCGAATATCTGTAATGCTAGAATTGCCCATTACCAAAATAATTGTTAGTTACGGCCCTAGATTAGTTAAAACATTTCAAAATGCAACTACATTGTTTTGCATTTTGTGATTAAAAGACAAATGTTTTGTAATTGAGAAGTTCTTAAAAATAGTATGGTTTTAGTGAACCGAGTATCTGTATTTTGTCTCATCGCATGAGCTAAGTTTATTTTCACACCCCCTAGTGTCTGAGCGTGATATAGCTATTAACTTTCCAAGTGTATGATATAGCCTAGTTTTCATTCTTCAGGTCAATCATATATTCATAAAAAAATCAGTTTGAATAAGGAAAGCGATATCTTTGGCATAGTATCCTTTTAAATGTTAAAGTTGCCACAGTCATTGCATGCTTTGCTTTTGTTGCACTTTATTTGTTTCATTTTGTTTTATTAGTTTATTTATTAGAATTTGAAAGATAATAACGATATTGTTTGATATGTGAGATCTGATTTTAGTCCTTGAAAAGCAAAACAAAATCGTGCTTAAAGTGCTTGAAAGTCCTGGAATTTCATTTTGCAGTATCTGTATGAACCCTGTTAAACATACTCGTATAATCTTATTATAATTATTGTAACTTTTTAGGGGTCAATTTTAAATCAAAATGTGTCCCACCATTTCTCCCGGAACTAATGTTTCAAAATGTTTTTATAGTAATGTATTCTATATTCCCCATTCCCATAAAAGTCTGGGGAAAAAAAGATTTTATTAAGAAACTACTAGTAAATTTCACAATTAGAAAGAAATGGCAAGTAACACATTTGAATTAAACATTTTTAAAGTACAAAATTGAGAGAATATCCTTCTGTAAAACGTACTCCAATAATTTTTTTATTTACAACTTTGAAAAATAATTATAACAGTGTAGTGATGTGGCGAAACATTTTTACGGCGTTTATAGTTTATGATTGGATTTGTTGCCTTTATGCTAGTTTAAAAATAATTCCATTATTGATTTACTTAATGAAAATGCTGAAATGCCGGTTAGAGCGATGCGAATAATTGAATCTGATATGTTTGGTTGAAGTTGAATTTCAACATTGAATATGATATGTTTGGTTGAAGTTGAATTTCAACATTGAATATGATATGTTTGGTTGAAGTTGAATTTCAACATTGAATCTGATATGTTTCGTCTGCAGCTCAGAAGAGCCGGACTCAAAGAGACAGCGGACAGACGACCAATCAGGAGCCTCGGGTCAGATGATGCAGGACATGCAGGCCAATCACGCCGGATACAACTACAACAACTGGTACCAGGTCAGTCCTGCCTCCGACTGCATTTACAGTCAAACTAGGGCTGTGCAATATGACGGTTTTTGATCGTGGACGATAAAAATGTCTCCACGATCTGCTTCTGAAGAAATATCGTAGTATCGTGCTACAGCGCACATTCAGTCAGCTGCAGTTCTGGCGCCGCTGTATCAATATACTGTGATCACATCTAATGTTAACTCAGCGGTAGAGTTACTCTCACTGGACACTGCACTTATTCACAATCACAAAAGTGCATTATTTGCATCTGCTTTAAAGCCTTACAGGCTAAACGTTTCATTCACGCGCTGTTCTGACGTGCGCTTGATTTCTAAACTAAGTTATCTTTTGCGCCAATACTGTCAAAACACACAAGGTTTGCATATAGACTCAGTTGGTTATGTCTAAAATGAAAGTAAACAGTTGAGAGAGAAACGGATGCGTGTCTGTATATTACATGCGTGCAGCTTTCCTTTAATGTTAATAAAACGACAAAACGCAGAGAAAAATCACTCACTATTCTTGACTGAAAAACTTTAATACAGTAGTGTTTTATTTTTTATATTTGTTCATTCAATTTCTTGAATGCTGCTGCTAAATACACTTATTGTACTTGAAAATAAAGCACTGTTTGTTTTATTTGTATATTATGTGTTTGTAATGTGTGTCCATGTTCTAATTTTTTAATAACAGATAAAATAATGACGACAGATTTTTATCTTCTCCCACTTTGGTCTAAATATCAGCCATTCTTAATGTTTTGTTACCTTGAAAGGCTTTGTCTTTATAATAGGGAAATTAGTTTGGCTGTACTGCTCAAACAGCTTGCAAAATAGTAAAAATAACATGACAAAGAATCGTGATAAAATCGTGATATTTCTAAAAAAAAAAAAAGAAGTGATAAATATAGTGATATATTTTTGCCATATCGCCCACACCCAAGTCAAACCGAAATTATTCAGACACCTTCAACATTTCTCACATTATATCACAGTTTATTCGCTGTAGTTTAGAAAATGGTAATAAAATATGAGAAGAGCTCAGAGTTAAACTGAGTCAGAACAAACTCATCTTGATAATCTCAGATAACTTTGATAGAAAGGTATGTAATGAATTCGGTTGAATAGCTGTCAGCTGTTACATTTAAGAACACAATTAGATAAAACCAATTTAGCTCAACTAATTACCAAGCAGTGCTTCATTTAGTTCAGTCTGTGGTGTAAAAAGATCACATTAGCAATTAAAGAAAAACACTGAAGTAACACATGCTCAGCTCAAAGTGTCTGAATTATTATTGCTCCTAAATTTTACTGGAAGAGTTTTTGGGTATAATGTCACTTTATTTAGCTATCCTCACTTACATAAAGACTGATGAAAAGAGGAGAAAACGGTCTTAAACCAGCACTAACATATATTAAACTCTCATGACCACCTTTACTAGAATTCATCACGTTTTATTGCAGGCTTGTTTATTGTGTAAAATGTAGTCTAACTTGTTGTAGAATTTCTATTAGATAATCTGTTAAGCGAATAGCTTTATATTACAGCTGTGGCATGTTGTAGCTATGATTAACAGGCTAGTCTTATTATAACAAATGCTACAGTTAAGAACTATGATACATGGCCTTCAGATATTCCAAAAGATGGCAGATTAAATCATTAAGAGCCTGATGATGAAGAAATAATATCAATATAAGAAAATGTTAAGTTAGATTGACTTCACATGGCATGTTGAATTAGAACATTGTCAAATAATATAAAATACATTACATATATATATATATATATATATCCTATGTAAACAAGTAATTGTTAACTATGATGTAACTTTATTGCAACTTTGCATAGATGATAGCACAAAACAGCATTTTACAAAAATAAATATATAAGCAAACAAAGAGATAAATAAACTTTATGAGTGAGCATGACCCCTGATTTTGATTAGTAATATACATTGCTAAGAACTTCATTTGAACAACTTTAAAGATGATTTTCTCAATATTTAGATTTTTTTTGCACCCTCAGATTCCAGATTTTCAAATAGTTGTATCTCGACCAAATATTGTTCTATCCTAACAAACCATACATCAATGGAAAGCGCATTTATTCAGCTTCAGATGATGCATACATCTCAATTTCATAAAATTGACTCTTATGACTGGTTTTGTGCTCCAGGGTGTCTCATGTGACTGTGTGTTTTCTGTGTTCAGCAGTATAACTCGTGGGGCGGTCAGAACTCCTGGGGTCAGTACAGTCAGTATAACCAGTACTACCCACCGCCTCCAACATAACAGACTGCGCCGGCCGTGTCTACTGCTCCTTCAGCTTCAGCATTCATCCCGTCTCCAATCACACGCGGTGTGCTTTCTGTTTTTGGCACGAGCTCTTTTCCCTCTAAGTGCAAGTGAGTTTTTAATGAGCCGAGTTGGTTTAGTGCTTCTGGAGGTTTAGTTGTGTTCGCGGACAGATTGACATTCATCTGGAAGACTTGATCCTCATCTCCGCTCCTCCGTGTGATCCTGTTTTCAGAGAGAAACGTGAAACATGAAGACCTTTTTTATTTTGACTTGGTTTCATAATAAAGAGATTGACATCCTACACGTCTGAGTGCTTGATTTACTTCTGTTATATAATAGTTTACTGTTATATAATGCTGTCTGTAGTACACAGTTGCAGTTTGTCTAAATAACATCGTCAATGCAATCTGACGCTGTTTTGAAATATGAATCTGGGGTAAGTTGGAGGGTAAAAGCTATGCGGTGATCAGAAAGGTTTGTAATAATGGGCTTCAGATCCTCTGTAATCACTGAAATTTTAAAACAAATCAGATTTTAAGTAATTTGAGAGAAGTTGGTAACGGAGTAATGAGGCCCAAACCTGCAGAAATCAATGTAACAATAGAAAAATATAGAAAGGAATAAATGACTTGATAAAAGCCTCTCAATATATGGGTTTTACAAAGAAAAAGGAACAAATTACTCTGAAATGATATGAACAATTGTTAGAAAGAGTGACAGAGTTCAAATATCTTGGATTAATCTTTGATGAAAAATTAACTTGGAAGAGACATATTAAGAAAATTGAAAACAAATGCAAAGGAGTAATAAATTGCATGACTTCAATAGCCAAGTATGAATGATATGAACAATTGTTAGAAAGCGTGACAGAGTTCAAATATCTAAATTAACTTGGAAGAGACATATTAAGAAAATTGAAAACAAATGCAAACGAGGAATAAATTGCATGACTTCAATAGCTATGAATGGGGAGCAAGGAAAAGTGCAGTGTTACATGTATACCAAGCCTTAATATGGTCTAGTATAGACTATGTGCAGTGCAGAATTAAAGGAACTGGACAACATACAGTCCAGAGCACTTGAGTCTGCTGTGGAGCGATAAGATCAACTCCTCTAGATGCCATCAGGGTCGAAACGGGGGAGATGCCATTAGATTTAAGAAGAGAAAAGCTTGGGTTAATCTAGTAATAAGAGTCATCTACACGCACAATTTTAAATGATTGTTGGGAATATAAAAAGAATGGAGGGAATAGTTTTGGTTGGAAGTATGAAGGATTGTGGTCTGGAGAATAAAGAAGAAATCTGTTCCAACATGCCATTAAATGGATTTAAGATGGAAATAAGTTTAAGGTTAAGTGACAAACTGTCCGTATATTCTACAGAATAATAGTAGGATTGCAGAACAGATTAAGCCAAATAGGACTCCGACTGTAATTTGCTCAGATTCTTCATCAGCTCTTAAAAGTATATTGTCGACAAAAACTGATAGAGAAGAGCTGCTAGTAGAAATGTATACATTACTGTACAGACTGAACATAGAGGGTATAATCATATACTTCTGTTGGGCACATATCGGGATAGCAGGGAATGAAACAGAGGATAAGTTAGCAAAAGAAAAACTTGGTGGATGTTAAGGTAGCTCTGGGAAGGAATGAGATAAAATCAGTCATGAATAGGGAAATAATAAGAATATGGCAACAAAGATGGGAAAATAGCAGCACAGGTAGGTGGTATTATAATATTGTAAAATCAGTAGGAACCGTTTTATGGAAGGCACAGAAAGGAAGAAGCAATGATTTCTAGATTAAGGACGGGTCACACAGGACTAAACTCAACACTTGCATGAAAATGGTATGTGTGATGAATGTGGTGTTTTTGAAACAGTAGAGCATGTGCTCTTTAAATGTAGTAAATATGAAGATCAGCGTAACAGTCTTTTTAGCAATATAAGGAACAGACCAGTGAGTGCTTGGTGGATGTTAAGGTACCTCTGGGAAGAAATGAGATAAAATCAGTCATTAATAGGGAAATAATGAGAATATGGCAACAAAGATGGGAAAATAGCAGCACAGGTAGGTGGTATTATAATGTTGTAAAATCAGTAGGAACCGTTTTATGGAAGGCACAGAAAGGAAGAAGCAATGATTTCTAGATTAAGGACGGGTCACACAGGACTAAACTCAACACTTGCATGAAAATGGTATGTGTGATGAATGTGGTGTTTTTGAAACAGTAGAGCATGTGCTCTTTAAATGAACGGCCATTGAACAAAAAGAAGAAGCCACGTGGTGGTCACGTGGGCAGCGTGCTTCCCAGAGTTCTTTGCGCCGCGCATGCGCGCTGTCCTTTTCTCGTCCAGTTGCGGATCGACTCGCATCATCTAATGTAAGGCCTGCTGATCAAGTCACTTATTTGTCGCGGTTGAGGTGTTTAATCTGCTTTAATGATGCGTGAATGTCTGTGATACGTGTTCCCGTGTTTTACAGCCACATCTCGAGCAGAAATGCGTCAGAATGAGGCGTTAAAGCGCGTTTATGTGCTCCGCGTGTTTCTCTCAGGCGCTCTCAGCGGTTTCCTCAGAGATACACCGATTATTATTCTTCATGTACTCTTATTAAACATGTGCTGGGATCTGTGAGGAGATGGATGCAGTCAGACGAACATTTCCGCACTGATTACACGCTTCTGAAGAAAATAAAACACCCTTAGCACCGTTTTTGTTTTTTTTGCGCAAGGGCTCTTTAAATATAAATATATATTTATATATAAATATAAAACTTATCAAATTGTCGTTATCTTAAAGCAGCGTTTTAGTTTTGAGGGGTCTTTGTCATCGTCAGTGTTGATTCTCGTTACAGTAAATGTTACAGTTGACATTTGGAATTGTTGCATTTGTCATGTTACCATAATTGTTACATTTAACATTTAACATGGTTACAAATAACATTTAAAATGTTGCATGCATTTAACGTTTATAATAGTTAAATATTTAAAAGTATATCATGTTAAATTTGAAATTGTTGTATGTAACGTTTAAAAATTGTTTAACGTTTACAACTTTTGCTTTTAACTTAAAAAAAAAATTTAAATGTAAAAAGAAAAATTTTGCATTTAATTTTTTTATTAAGATTGTTGCGTTTAACATTCTAAAATGGTTGCATTTAACATTTAAAATTGTTGCTTTAAACTTAATTTTTGGTTTTAACTTTTAAAATGTTTTTTTTTTTTCATTTAACATTTAAAATTATTGCATTTTATATTTAAAAATGGTTAATTTTAACTCTTAAAAAAAAAAGTTTAGCTTTTAAAAATAAAAAAAAAATTGTTTTTAACTTTAAAAAATTGTTGCGTTTAACATTTTTTTAATTGTTGCTTAGTTTAAAGTTTAAATTGCTTTTACCTTAAAAACATTATTAAAAGTTAAAAAGCAACAATTTTTAGTTTTAACTTTTAAAAAATTGTTTAACTTTTAAAAATTGTTGCTTTTAACTTTACAAATTTAGTTTTTAGCCTTAAAAAAACGTTGTTTAACACTTTAAAAAATGGATGCTTAATTTTAAGTTTAAATAGTTTTTGTTTAACATTTAGAAATGGTTGCTTTCACCTTAAAAATTTGTTGATTTTTAACTTTTAAAAAATTTGGTTTTAACTTTAAAGAAAAAAATTGTTTAACATTTAAAAATTGTTGCTTTGAACTTTTAAAAATGTTGTTTTTAGCTTTAAAAAATGTTTAACATTTGAAAAACTGTTTCTTTTAACTTAAAAAAAAAAGTTGTTAAACATTTAAAAATAATTGCTTTCAACTTAAAATCGTTTAACATTTGAAAATGTTACAAGTAACTTCTAAATGGTTACAAATGATGTTTAAGGTTGTCAGCAGTAGCCCTGTTGTGTTGTGCGTGGCTGCAGTGAGAGTGTGTTTGTGAGAATGTACTGATCTGCTGTTGGTTTGTGTTCAGCTCATCATGCAGCTGTTCCTGCGCGCTCAGACTCTGCACACGCTCCATGTGTCCGCTCACGAGAGCGTCCGCGAGCTGAAGGTGAGCCGCTCCTCTCCTCTCCTCTCCGGCAGCCGTCTCGAGTCCGTGATCTGAGCTGTGTTCTTCTGTCTGCAGGCTCGTGTTCAGGCTCTGGAGGGTCTGTCTGTGGAGGAGCAGGTGCTTCTGCTGGCTGGAGCTCCTCTGGAGGACGATGCTGAGCTGCTGAGCTGCGGCGTCACTGAGCACTGCACTCTCCAGCTGACCGCCAGACTTCTGGGAGGTATGAGGAAAAATTATACATTTGTGCCATTTCATATAATAATAATAATAATTCATTACATTTATATAGCGCTTTTCTAGGCACTCAAAGCGCTTTACATTGTCGGGGGGTATCTCCTCATCCACCACCAGTATATATATGTCACCACCAATATATGTGACCTTGGAGCACAAAACCAGTCATAAGGGTCAATTTTGTGAAATTGAGATTTATGCATCATCTGAAAGCTGAATAAATAATCTTTCCATTGATGTATGGTTTGTTAGGATAGGACAATATTTGAAAATCTGGAATCTGAGGGTGCAAAAAAATCTAAATATTGAGAAAATCATCTTTAAAGTTGTTCAAATGAAGTTCTTAGCAATGCATATTACTAATCAAAAATTAAGTTTTGATATATTTACGGTAGGAAATTTACAAAATATCTTCATGGAACATGATCTTTACTTAATATCCTAATGATTTTTGGCATAAAAGAAAAATCTATAATTTTGACCCATACAATGTATTGTTGACTATTGCTACAAATACACCCCAGTCACAGATGATGTTTGAGACACGTGTCTGACTCTTGAGTGTGTGTTCTACAGCAAGCGCGGGAGCTGGTGCTGGAGATCATCAGGGAAAAGGATCAGGGAGATTTCCGGAGCGGCCGCAGCGACTTCGGCTCCAGACTGGGCAGCAGCATCGACGTAAGAACACCTTCAGCC
>NW_015663837.1:20664-28992 GCF_001515625.1 Sinocyclocheilus rhinocerous
CCAAAACGCAACATACCACAACACACCGCAACACAACACACCACAACACACAACACCACACACCACAACCCAAAACACAACACACCAGACCACAACACAACACAACACAACACAACAAAACACAACACACCACAACACAGCACACCACACCACAACACAACACCACACAACACAACACAACACACCACACACCACAACACTTCACACATCCCAATACAGTCTGCTTTGGAAAACTAAATAAGACCAGTCTGACAATCACTAAAACTTTAACTAAAATGAGAAAGGAAAGTATGAATATACTGTAATGCTAAATGAATGCTTGGCTCACCCCTCTGATCACTTTGCCCATCCCCACCTTGAAGCTCAGCGGTTTGGACTGTTTCTTCTTTTTTGCAGCTGGAAATAAATGATGATTTATACCAACTACTATCATTTGATAACCAGGAATCCTGTGCAATGGATTAATATATAAAACCATTAAAAAATATATTACTTGAAATAAAATAAGTTAACTAAAATAAATTTTACACTTATTTTATTTCAGCAAGTTGCAATGCAACATTTTTCATTTAGTTTGATGTATTAAAAAAAATTACTGAAAATGAATAAATACTCCATAATATACATATTTTTCACTCGCGGGGATGTTGCTGTCGAACACACTCCCGTCCTCCAGTTTTCCTGTGTACCAGCAGCTCACAGTGTCTCCTTTCCGGGGGAAGTTGGTCTTGTCTCCTTTCTTCAGGATGCTCTTTGTGAACTTCGGAGGCCCCTGAAACACCAATCAAACATGAGAATCATTCTGATGATGATGAAGCAGCAGCATGTCGTACCTCGTCCGCTGGCTCCGTCTTGGTTTCTTTCGGAGCGTCGCTGATTTTAGCAGCTTGCACCTGTTCAGTCCCGCTGTCCACGTCTGAGCCCTTAAACCTCTGAGAGAGACAGAGTCAGGATCTGGATCATCGAGAGTGAAGCTGAGACAGAGTGTGTTACCTTGCTCTCAAACAGCTGCTCTCTCTTCGCTGTCTTTGACACATTCTTGATGTTTCCAAGAAGCTTGTGCTCAGCTAGAAATTGCAAATAAATAGATTATTATTTACTTATTAGTTAATATATGTAAATAATCATAAATGGTTTAATAGTTATACAAAATGCAATTAAAAACAGTAATTTATATTAAACACAAAACAAATGAAAAATCCAAATTAGTTCAAAATATTATTTACCACAAAATAATTGAACAAATAAAGCAAAAATCTGTATGAAGTATTTTAAGAATAGCAAATAAAAACCATTAATACATAACTTTTAAATTTATATGTCTTATTTCTGTTTTATGTGTTAGATTTTTTATGTTCAGACTGTTTTTAAATGTGCTTGAACTTGATCGATATAGTTATACATTTAATTCATACTAATATTAATAATTATTAATCCTTTATATTTTCCAGCCTAACAGTGTAAATGTGTGTAGCGTGCACAGACACACGAGGGCAGTACATTCACACTCATAAAATCCATCAGGAAAAAGATTCATGTTTAAAGTCATAACTCTGATTTGCTAAACTGATTTATGAAAGAGACTCAGAGCTGAAGAACTGAAGCTAATTACTGAAAAAATGCTCCTGCACTTAGTTATAAGAACTTAACATTTGTGTCCCTGCAGCACAAAAGCAGTGTTAAGTCGCTGGGGTATATTTGTAGCAATAACCAACAATACATTGTATGGGTCAAAATTATACATTTTTATTTTATGCCAAAAATCATTAGGATATTAAGTAAAGATCATGTTCCATGAAGATATTTAGTAAATTTCCTACCGTAAATATATCAAAACTTAATTTTTGATTAGTAATATGCATTGCTAAGAACTTCATTTGAACAACTTTAAAGATGATTTTCTCAATATTTAGATTTTTTTGCACCCTCAGATTCCAGATTTTCTAATAGTTGTATCTCGGCCAAATATTGTCCTATCCTAACAAACCATACATCAATGGAAAGCTTATTTATTCAGCTTTCAGATGATGCATAAATCTCAATTTCGAAAATTGACCCTTATGACTGGTTTTGTGCTCCAGGGTCACATTTGTTGAGAGAACTTTAATATATTTCAGCTAAAAGTAATGTTATAACTGCAACACGAAAACTGGACATTTTAACGTTCTTAGAATATTTAAAAAAATAAACGTTCAAATAGTAAAACGTTGTAAGAAACATTTTTGTAACCTTTTAATAGCATTAAATCACAAGGAAAATTGACATTTTAGCGTTCTTAGAATATTAAAAATTAAAATAACTTTATAATTTGGCTAAAATAGTAGAATGTTGTAAGTAACGTTTTTGTCATCTTTAAATAACATTCTAATCAAGACAAAAAAAATGGAGATTTTAACATTTTAGAAACATTTCAACACAACGCTCCCACAAGGTTTTTAAATATATATCAATACTTTTATTCAACAAGGTTGCATTAAATTGATTTAAGCGACAGTAAAGATGTTTATACTTGTTACAATTATTTATAGTTCAAATAAGTGCGGTTCTTTAACTTTGTATTCATCAAATAATCCCGAAAAAGTTAAAGTATCAGTTTCCACAAAAATATCAAGTTTTCAGTATTGATGATAATAAGAACCATTAGTAATAATTGATCACAAATAATAATTGATAATAATTGAGCAGGAAATCAGCATATTAGAATGATTTCTGAAGATCATGTGACACTGAAGACTGGAGTAATGATGCTGAAAATACAGCTGTGCATCACAGAAATAAATTACAGTTTAACAGAGATTCACATAGAAAACAGCTGTTTTACATTACAAAACTATTTCACAATTAATTACATTTTAAAATATATTTAACAGAAAACCACTATTTTTAATTGTAATATTTCATATGATTATTTTTACTGTATTTTTTTTATCACTTAGCATTCTGTCAAAGAATAAATAAATAAAAATTAATTATTTCAAACATTTGACCGTGTGTATAAAATAGGCTAATGCATGTGAAAACGCAAATTATATTTTTATTATAGCCTAATATATGTGACTTTCCTAATGAGTGTTCTAGAGTAAGTCTGAGAATTATATTTAGCAGTCAGATGTTTAGACGAGTTCGGGTGAAGAATATTCCCTTAAAAGTGCAAACAATTGTGCTAATTGCTCTGATTCTTTGCTGAGGAGGTGTCTCTGTATGGAAGTAATTAGTTCTTTCTTGGCAAATGAAGCGTTTAGATTCTCTAAAGAGCAGCAGGTTTAACAATTAAAGCCGCATTACAAGTAACACAAGTTACGTAATCAGATTACTTTTTAAAGTAACTAGTAAAGTAACGCATTACTTTTTAATTTACAAGAGAATATCTGAGTTACTTTTTCAAATAAGTAACGCATGTTACTTTTTTTTCCCAATTTATTGATTGACAGCTCTGGTGTCGCCATGGTGACAGAAATCAGAAGATGTTACTGTAGTTCTAAAATAAATATGAATATGCATTAATTCATCTCACTCACAAAAAACAAAACACACACAGATTCAGTATTCCTCAAAATTAATAAAAATAAAGCAACTCAGAATATGACACAAACCTGCAATAATTAAATGTTAAACAACACAAATATGTTTTATGTATTTAATCCCATTCTATTTGCTTCTGAGCTTCGATGATCCAGTTCAACCGTACTAATAATCACAAATTACTCTAGACAAACATTTGTGTCTTTTTTTTTATTGCTGAAGTGTGTTGAAATGTCTTCTTCTGCATTCTACTGTACGGACGTAAATGTACTTTCCCTTCAGCCTGAGGCTTATTCATTTCACTTTTGGTGTGAAAAGGCTTTTATATTTGCCAAAAATATAACTTTTGTATTTTAAAAACAAACAAGCAAGCCCTGTCCAGATTTAAAAAGTAACGCAAAAGTAACGTAACACACTACTTTCCATAAAAAGTAACTAAGTAACGCAATTAGTTACTTTATAGTGGAGTGACGCAACATTGTAACGCATTACTTTTAAAAGTAACTTTCTCCAACACTGATCCATCGCTCATTAGACTCGTCTCATCAGACCTGCTGCACAAACTCGTTAGAAGCTCATATTTCTAAGTCTATTAGGAGTTTTGATACAGAGGTTTGCTGATAGTAGATTTATATTTGTTCTGTCATACGTCGCATACATTTAGTCGTTTAGCAGAAGCTTTTGTCTAAAATAAAATAAAAAACTTTTATTTTTTATTTAATTATTAATATTAAATATGTAGAATATATATGTATTATTATATTTGATTATTTATATATAATTTTATTTATAAACAATAAATATAATAATAATAATGCAACATTTTTATGAATTGATATAAAATATCTAGGCCTAATTATAAATAAGTAGAGTGTTTTTGTCACATGATCAAATTTTGATCACATGACCTTTTTTATTTGATTCTTTGATGAATGAAAAGTTAAAAAGAACAGCATTTATTCAAAATAGAAATCTTTTCTAAAAATATACGTCTTTGCTATCACTTTTGATCCATTTAACACATCGTCGCTGAATAAAAGTATTAACTTCTTTAATAAAACGAAAGAAAAACATACTGACTGAAACTTTTGAGTAGTAGTGTGTATTGCAACACAGAATTTCTATTTTGAATAAACACTGTTCTTTTTATTTTAACTTTTTATTTATCAAAGAATCCTGAAACAAATATCACAGGTCCCAAAAAATATGAAGCAGCACTTCATAAATAATAAATCAGCATATTATACTGATTTCTGAAGATCATGTGACACTGAAGACTGCAGTAATGATGCTGAAAATTCAGCGCTGCATCACAGAAATAAATTCTGTTTTAAAGTATAATACAATAGAAATCTGTTATTTTAAATTGCAATAATATTTCACAAAATTACAGATTTTTTTTGAAATAGATACAGCCTTGATGATAAGAAACTTCCTTAAAAAGCATTAAAAATCGTACTGATCCCAAACTTTTGAACGGCAGTGTGTGTGTATGTAATTTATATTTGTTAAAAAATAATAATATACATAAAAGTACCACATATGATGTTATTTTATTCATTGATGTACAATATCTAATTCATTGTATGAAACTTGGATCCAAAAAAAACAAAAGTATTCTTTTCTTGTACTCTTATGGGAAATACATGCACATTCATACAACATCTGCTGTCCAAACATCAGTCAGAAACTGATGAGACATTCTGTAATATCTTTTATCAGCACATATACTGATAGTAAAATAAACAGCTCTTTCCCGTGGAGTGTTTCAGCTCTGATCTGATCGATATGATGGTCATTTAAAGCTCCTGTCTGTTTCCAGAAGGACTCTGTCTGTTCTCCTGACAAACAACGCAGCGTAGAATCTCCTCAAATCTTCAGAATCCATCATGCTCGGTCTAAATTGAATCGGTCTGTTCTGACATGAGACTCAAGTGTCAGAATAACATAAAAAACAATCTCTGGACAGGGAGGAATTATATTTTTATATCAGAAATCACAGAACTCTGTGCACGCTGAAATGGGTTTTTGTTCAAGCCGTGTTTCATTGTCAGACTTCAAAAGTCATCAGAGATTACAGAGCTTTTAGGAAACCAGCTTTATGATGCTGCTTATATGATCAAAAACTACAGTAAAAATTGTGAAATATTATTAGAATCTAAAACAGCTGTTTTCTATGTGAATATCTGTTAAACTGTAATTTATTTCTGTGATGCGCAGCTGAATTTAGATAAAAAAGTTTGTCAAGACAAACTTGCAAGCCGGACCAGAAAGTTTGAAAAAGTCTGAAAAGATTAAAAAGTTTACGAAGTTTAGAAAAGTTTGAAGTTTGATGGTTTTCAGTCTGAAATAGTTTGAAGTTTAAAGTAGTTTTAAAAGCTTAAAGTTTGAATGTTTTTAAGGCAATACAGATAGATAGATAGATAGATAGATAGATGGATGGATGGATGGATGATAGATTGACAGATAGACAGATAGATAGATAGATAGATAGATAGATAGATAGATAGATAGATAGATGGATGGATGATGGATGGATGATAGATTGACAGATAGATAGATAGATAGATAGATAGAGTGTTTGCTAGGGTATTCTAGGCGGTTGCTAGGGTGTTGCTATGTGGTTGCTAAGGTACTCTGGATGGTTGCTAGACTGTTGCTATGTGGTTGCTAAGGTACTCTGGATGGTTGCTAGACTGTTGCTATGTGGTTGCTAAGGTACTCTGGATGGTTGCTAGACTGTTGCTATGTGGTTGCTAAGGTACTCTGGATGGTTGCTAGCTATGCGGTTGCTAGGGTACCCGGGGCAGTTGCTAAGGTGTTGCTATGCGGTTTCTAGGGTACCCGAGGCAGTTGCTAAGGTGTTGCTCTGCGGTTGCTAAGGTACTCGGGGTGGTTAAAATGCAAATTATATTTTTATTATAGCTTTAGATACAAATATATTTTAAACTGTAATTTATTTCTGTGATCAAGGCTAAATTTCCAGCATCATTACTCCAGTCTTCAGTGTCACATGATCTTCAGAAATCATTCTAATATGCTGATTTGCTGCTCAAGAAACATTTCTGATTATTATCAATGTTGAAAACAGTTGTGCTGCACAATATTTTTGTGAATGATTTTCTTACTCAGTATTTTGGTCTTGTGTTCCAGTACAAATATCTAACACTTTTTTACTTAAGAGGTTAAATGACTATTAGGCCTGTTAGATATTAAATCTTGTTTTCTGAAAAATCAACCAAAATGAAGTGAGTTTATGCTTAAAACAAGAACAAATATCTGCCGGTGTGGAAAGAAAAATCAACTTCATTTAAAGGGGAAAGATAAGAATAATTTTCCAAACATTATTTTTGTAACATTATAAAAGTTTTAGTAACATTATAAATTTTAGATTTTTTTTTGGAACATTACAAATGTCTTTATCTTTTGTAACATTACGAATGCCTTTCGTAACTATTTTTGTAACACTATAATTGTCCATTTTTGCAACATTATAAATGTCTTTTGCAACATTATAAATGCCAGAATTGTTTTTTGTAACATTATAAATATCCTGTTTTTGTAACATTATAATTGCCTTTACTGAACGGTAGAGTATGTAATTTTGTGTCATAAATGTTTATAATATCACAGTTTCTGTAGGTAGATTACATTCTAAATTAATTGGTTAATTTTTTTTTTTTACTCTGACCTTTAAGGAGCATGAAGTGTTTTAAGAAACAGAAGTGTTGAATTGAGATTAGGGTTATATCCTATAAAATAATTCCAGTCGTTCCTCAGACTGTCTCTGCTGAGGTGTAAACGCTTTTCTGACGGCTGAATGTACATCAGTTAGCCTTGAACGACTGTGGAAGAACAATGTTACTAAGAGCAGTCGACCTTTGACCCCTCACTGATGCTGCATTCAGTCAGACGGGCCTCCGGAGCGCTGTTAATTATTTCTCACTGATGGCCCGATCCATCAAGCGGAACACGACGGGATATAAATGAGGAGAAGTGAAGAGAGCCGGATTCCATTAAGTGTCTGCATGTTGATCTCCCATGATCCTCTCTGGCCGAGAGAGACACGCCACAACCTGCTGCCAATGTAATATTTAATAACAGCCCTGCATCCTGAACAAAAATCTGCTGATTTGTTAAAACAAAGGGCCTAATATTAACAAATGAATATTTCTTTAACTTAGTAATATATGTTTTTTTTTCAGTGTTACTGTTAGTTATTTTAGCACTAATAATAGTAGTAACTAATATAGTAACTAATTTTATATTATATGATATAAAGGATTCAGTGACTGTGTGACGTGTTTCCGTGATAAAAGACAGCAGCTGGTGGAGTCCCAGGAAAGTTAGCGTTTAGTATTTAATTGATATTCATCGGTAACGAGCGTCCGTCACTCGCACAGGCTCACAGCGAAACCCATCGGTCACTGGAGCATCATGGGAAATGATTTATTCAGGAGCGACACTTACCGCTCTTCATCTCTTCGGTGATTAATTCATGGCTCTTATGAAAGTTTGACGCACCGAACTCTCCGCTGATCATCATTATCCTGCGGATCACACACAGGGTCATCAGCCCAGCTCTTAATGAGGATCCACTGCTGCTGCAACACACATGTAATGTTTAATGCGTCTTTCTTTACAATATGGGCCTTTACCACATTTCCAGGGCTCTCAGAATCAGAATCAGAGTCATAATCAATAGTTTATCAGAGCCGCCCAATTATTCAGCGAGTATTTCTTCCTTTCAGTTCCTATACGGCCAAAGAAAAAAAAAAGTTTTAACTTTCAAAATATATTTAAGGG
>NW_015663837.1:31705-43129 GCF_001515625.1 Sinocyclocheilus rhinocerous
GCTTTTGTTTTTGTCACATTGGTGGGAGATCTCTCCCACATGTTGGTTCATATGTTATTAATTTAGCATAAACAGGAGACAAACACTCACATTATGTACACACACACACACACGCGCGCGCACGCACGCACACACGCACACACACAAATGTGGAGTGATGGGGCCCTCAATAGTGGAATTTAGAAGCACAGAGTTAGAGCTCGAGCATTTTGAAACAGTTGTTTGACGGCGCCATCTGGTGTTCACTGGATAAAGTGTTAGCATTGAGATGTCAAGTCGAGTCACATTTATTTATATAGCACTTTATACAATATGAATTTCAGATTCCGATTGATTTAAAGCAGCTTCACTGCGATAAACAGTAAAATAACAGTGTTGATGTTCCAAAGTTTATCAATTATGAAACAACTTCAGTGTCAGTTGTAAAAAAGCTCTACAGAAGCAGAAGATAATAGTCATTATTCAGCTCGAGTCAGTTCAATGTTAATTCAGTTTAGTTATGTCAGTGTTGATGTTGCCAAATTTTGAAACAATGTAAATTTCAGTCATTAAAATAGTCCATTTGACATCAGTGGTTCAACCTTAATTTGATAAAGATACGAGAATACTTTTTGTGCACAAATGAAACAAAAATAACAACTTCTTCTCTTCCGTTTCAGACTTCGACGCATGTTCAAGAGAGTACCACGACGCATGCGTGTGCATTCCTCTGCTTGTAAACAAAGCATCAACAGCACCACATGTATGCACACAAAAAGTATTCTCGTTGCTTTATTTAATTAAGGTTGAACCACTGATGTCACATGGACTATTTTAACGATGTCCTTACTACCTTTCTGGGCCTTGAACGTGGTAGTTGCGTTGCTGTCTATGGAGGGTCAGAAAGCTCTTGTATTTCATCAAAAATATTTTAATTTGTGTTCCGAAGATGAATTAACGTCTTACGGGTTTGGAGTAATTAATGACAGAATTTTCATTTCTGGGTGAACTAACCATTTAAATTCCACCATTATATATAAGTACATAGCCTTGTATGCATATTAGTGAACCCATGGGATTTTTGGCAGGACAAATAGTGCTACATTTCTATTGCTAAAAATGTTGGCAGCATCTCTCTTTTATACTTTCACAATCTTAGGCTGTTTGAAATGCTGAAATCTCTAAGGATTTTGAGCAGATCAAATTTTAATATCTGGAGCTGAGAGTTCTTCCCAGTCTATCAAGGAGGAAGAAAAACATGTGAACTGTGTGTGTAGCCTAGTGGAGACCAAAGTACATTGTTGCAATTTGCACAAGTACAATGGAATTCTTAAACATGCTGATCCTTAGTGGCATTCACAAATCACCAGACTCCACAGCCATACAACATACAACTAGTAGCCTATGGCAGACAACACGAAGCAGCAGACAGCAGGTATAAAGTATTAAAGTGGTGATGTAACAGAAGTACCGGCAGATCTTTTCTTTCAAATAGTGCCGTATATCCAAGTGAAACAGATAATCGAAAAAGAATAAAATGCAAAGCACTTGGTTCTAGCTATCAGTTGTTGATAGGATGGAAGCAGATCTGAATGTGAGTTTGCAGCTGATTATAATAAAGGGGCTGATTTTATGTGGATGAAATGATTGGAGAAGTCCAGCATACGTCACCAATATAAAATAATTGTTAACTGAAATAAAATAAAGTATTACAAATTGTAACTTATTTTAGCTAGTTGCCAAAGCAATAACATCAAATTTAGTTTAACTTGTTGCACTAAAACTGAAATAGTAATAAAATCATATAGATGTATACAAAAATTACAAAAACAATATTACTAAAATTTTAACTAAAAAAGGAAATACAAAAATAAAAACTAATTTAAAATATTAAAAAACAATAAATATATATATGATAAATATAGGCCTTTCTCAATGATGCTAAAATAACACTGCTCCTGAGTGAGTTAAAGAAACAGGATTCAGGCTGGGAAATTGTCCCTGGCCCCATAGTTTAATATTGGGAACAAGGGGACCCTCCCTTATACATGTTGTCTCAGGCCCTGGGAATTTTATCTAGCCTATCTATCTACTTATCCAATGACACAATATGGTAGGCCTATGGAACCCCCCCAAAAAAAACAAACAAACAAACAAACAAAAAAACAGTAGAAATAGTAGCCTTCTGAAATCGAAACTATATAAAGATTAATTTTAATATATGTTTACATATAAAATTTAATTAGTGCCGTCAAACGATTAATCGTGATCAATGGCATCTAAAATAAAAGTTTTTATTTACATAATATATGTGTGTGTACTGTGTATATTTATTATGTATATATAAATACACACACATGCATTTATATATTTTAAAAATATTTACATGCATATATTTATATTCATATAATTTATATTATATAAAAATATATTTAATATATAAATGTAACATATTTGGGTTTGGAGTAATTAATGACAGAATTTTCATTTCTGGGTGAACTAACCATTTAAATTCCACCATTATATATAAGTACATAGCCTTGTATGCATATTAGTGAACCCATGGGATTTTTGGCAGGACAAATAGTGCTACATTTCTATTGCTAAAAATGTTGGCAGCATCTCTCTTTTATACTTTCACAATCTTAGGCTGTTTGAAATGCTGAAATCTCTAAGGATTTTGAGCAGATCAAATTTTAATATCTGGAGCTGAGAGTTCTTCCCAGTCTATCAAGGAGGAAGAAAAACATGTGAACTGTGTGTGTAGCCTAGTGGAGACCAAAGTACATTGTTGCAATTTGCACAAGTACAATGGAATTCTTAAACATGCTGATCCTTAGTGGCATTCACAAATCACCAGACTCCACAGCCATACAACATACAACTAGTAGCCTATGGCAGACAACACGAAGCAGCAGACAGCAGGTATAAAGTATTAAAGTGGTGATGTAACAGAAGTACCGGCAGATCTTTTCTTTCAAATAGTGCCGTATATCCAAGTGAAACAGATAATCGAAAAAGAATAAAATGCAAAGCACTTGGTTCTAGCTATCAGTTGTTGATAGGATGGAAGCAGATCTGAATGTGAGTTTGCAGCTGATTATAATAAAGGGGCTGATTTTATGTGGATGAAATGATTGGAGAAGTCCAGCATACGTCACCAATATAAAATAATTGTTAACTGAAATAAAATAAAGTATTACAAATTGTAACTTATTTTAGCTAGTTGCCAAAGCAATAACATCAAATTTAGTTTAACTTGTTGCACTAAAACTGAAATAGTAATAAAATCATATAGATGTATACAAAAATTACAAAAACAATATTACTAAAATTTTAACTAAAAAAGGAAATACAAAAATAAAAACTAATTTAAAATATTAAAAAACAATAAATATATATATGATAAATATAGGCCTTTCTCAATGATGCTAAAATAACACTGCTCCTGAGTGAGTTAAAGAAACAGGATTCAGGCTGGGAAATTGTCCCTGGCCCCATAGTTTAATATTGGGAACAAGGGGACCCTCCCTTATACATGTTGTCTCAGGCCCTGGGAATTTTATCTAGCCTATCTATCTACTTATCCAATGACACAATATGGTAGGCCTATGGAACCCCCCCAAAAAAAACAAACAAACAAACAAACAAAAAAACAGTAGAAATAGTAGCCTTCTGAAATCGAAACTATATAAAGATTAATTTTAATATATGTTTACATATAAAATTTAATTAGTGCCGTCAAACGATTAATCGTGATCAATGGCATCTAAAATAAAAGTTTTTATTTACATAATATATGTGTGTGTACTGTGTATATTTATTATGTATATATAAATACACACACATGCATTTATATATTTTAAAAATATTTACATGCATATATTTATATTCATATAATTTATATTATATAAAAATATATTTAATATATAAATGTAACATATTTTTCTTAAATATATAGGCCTACATGCATGGGTGTGGGTTTATATATACATAATAAATATACACAGTACACACAAATATACTATGTGAACACAAACTTATTTTGGATGCGATTAATCATTTGACAGCACTACTATATATATATATATGTGTGTGTGTTCAAATGTTATGGACAATAAATAAATATTTTCTTTAAAAAATAATATTTATATTTTGTAAAATATGTTTCCATAAATGTACAAAAAAATGGCCAAACATTTATTGGTAGAAAATATATTTACAATATATGCAATTATTTTATAAAACAATTCTAACATAAAATAAAAAATACAATAAAATAATTTTCTTTAAAAAAATCATTTTTTGCACGATTTTCTCTGAATGGTATAATGCTCTTTATATATCATTAAAGTCCATGAACATTTCCATCAGTGACACTTCAAATGAAATGAATGACATTCTGAAGTGTGATTTTAGTGTCTAAATACTTAGTTTTAGCTGCTGTTTAGTATCGATCCACCGGTTAAGCACAACTTAATTGCTGCGCACTAAAGCTGTCATGTCTGATGCACTTTTATCTTGTTTTTCCTGTTTGTTTTTTCCCCCCAGAATGAACTGGAGCACAGCGAGAAAACAGCTCTGACTATGAAAGATCACTTTCATTTGAGGGCAATAATAGAAGCAAAAGACAACATTAGTCCTCGGTGAGCATCTCCCTGCGGGATCCTGCTCTAAAACAGACCCAGAAATTAGAGCAGCGTCTCTTTAAGAGTAAAACACACGCACAACCTGTCAAAATAAAAGTTCAGTTTAACTTCAAGAAATGGTGACAGAAATATATTAGTATTTTACAGTAGAATGTACATCTCAGGATAATAACAATACTAATACTAAGAATAATAATAATTAAATTATAAGGCATAATCACAATAAAAAATTGTTGCTTGTTTTTATAAATTGAATTAATTAGACAAGCTTTTTCATTATTAAAATTTAATTAAACAATTTAAATGGAATCCAGAACAATTAAAAAAAAAAAAAAAAAACGCAACAAAACATAATTGGAGAAACTAATGGATTTCATAGGGCCCTAAAATAGTAATTTTTGTTACATTTTGTTATAAATTGTTGTTAAATTGTATAAGCTTCATGGTATCAATTAATTAGACATGCTTTTTGATTGCTAAAATTTAATTCAACTATTAAAAATGAGTCCATAAAAAAATTATATTAAATAAAATAATACAATTAAATAAAATTAAATAAAACTAAATAATAAAATTAAATAAAATTAAATAATAAAATTAAATAAAATAAAATAATAAAATAAAATAAAATTACTTTTAATAAATTGTTGTTAAATTATAAAAGGGAAAAATATGGTATAAAACATTAAAAAAACTGGACATTTTGAGTTATCCAGAAATAACATTTAACAATAAATAATGTGAATGCCAGCAACCTTCTCAGAAGATAATTTGTTAGCTGTGACTGACATCAAATCCTATGCATCACGTCCTCAAACACTGTATTTCACACGTTTCTGCAAATGAGATGTATATATAAGAATATAAATGTTATTCTCTTAAAGTAATGTTCATGAAACGTTCTTAAAACCTAACATTAAACTTAATATTTGATATGCATTCTCATAACGCTGAGAGAAAATATTCAGAGATCGACACTCTCATAATGTTATTTGTCATTTATATTCAATGAAGGTTTTCATAGGGTTGAGAGAAAACGTTCTTAGAATATTGAAAATAAATGTTCGAATAACATAATATTTTGGGTGAAAATAAAATTAGTAGAACATTGTAAGAAATGTTTTTGTAAACATTATAATCACGACAAGAAAACGACATTTTGTTTGAATATTAATAATAAACATTGAAATAACGTTATATTTTGGCAGAGAACGTTAGTAGAATGTCGTAAGAAATGTTTTTGTAACCTTTAATGTTTTAATTCCGATACATTTTAACATTCTTAGAACGTTATATTTTGCATGAAAATAATGTTAGTAGAATGGTGTAAGTAATGTGTTTGTAACCTTTAAATGACGTTATAATTACAATAACAAAATTGGACTTCAACAGTCGCAAAATTTTCAAAATAACGTTCAAATAACATTATAATTTAGGTGGAAAAAAATTTAGAAGTTTTAGTTACCTTTAAATAATGTTCCCTTTCATGGGAACTTCGAACTGCGTCCTCTAGGGGTCGCTATGGGGAACGCCTCGTCGTGACCCGTGTCTGAAGCATACATTGAAAAAACACCAACTCGTTGGCCGGCGACAGCCATGACGTCACTACCGGTGCGACTATAGTATAAATAGGCGCCGGGAGCACACATCATTCACTTCTTCGTCTGAAGCTTGCGTCCGCAGCATGGCAAGAAACCTAGAGGACGCAGTGTCTCGTTCCCTACTCAGGGAACCATGGTTGCATAAGTAACCTGAGATGTTCCCTTTCATGGGAACTTCGAACTGCGTCCTCTAGGGGTCGCTATGGGGAACGCCTCGTCGTGACCCGTGTCTGAAGCATACATTGAAAAAACACCAACTCGTTGGCCGGCGACAGCCATGACGTCACTACCGGTGCGACTATAGTATAAATAGGCGCCGGGAGCACACATCATTCACTTCTTCGTCTGAAGCTTGCGTCCGCAGCATGGCAAGAAACCTAGAGGACGCAGTGTCTCGTTCCCTACTCAGGGAACCATGGTTGCATAAGTAACCTGAGATGTTCCCTTTCATGGGAACTTCGAACTGCGTCCTCTAGGGGTCGCTATGGGGAACGCCTCGTCGTGACCCGTGTCTGAAGCATACATTGAAAAAACACCAACTCGTTGGCCGGCGACAGCCATGACGTCACTACCGGTGCGACTATAGTATAAATAGGCGCCGGGAGCACACATCATTCACTTCTTCGTCTGAAGCTTGCGTCCGCAGCATGGCAAGAAACCTAGAGGACGCAGTGTCTCGTTCCCTACTCAGGGAACCATGGTTGCATAAGTAACCTGAGATGTTCCCTTTCATGGGAACTTCGAACTGCGTCCTCTAGGGGTCGCTATGGGGAACGCCTCGTCGTGACCCGTGTCTGAAGCATACATTGAAAAAACACCAACTCGTTGGCCGGCGACAGCCATGACGTCACTACCGGTGCGACTATAGTATAAATAGGCGCCGGGAGCACACATCATTCACTTCTTCGTCTGAAGCTTGCGTCCGCAGCATGGCAAGAAACCTAGAGGACGCAGTGTCTCGTTCCCTACTCAGGGAACCATGGTTGCATAAGTAACCTGAGATGTTCCCTTTCATGGGAACTTCGAACTGCGTCCTCTAGGGGTCGCTATGGGGAACGCCTCGTCGTGACCCGTGTCTGAAGCATACATTGAAAAAACACCAACTCGTTGGCCGGCGACAGCCATGACGTCACTACCGGTGCGACTATAGTATAAATAGGCGCCGGGAGCACACATCATTCACTTCTTCGTCTGAAGCTTGCGTCCGCAGCATGGCAAGAAACCTAGAGGACGCAGTGTCTCGTTCCCTACTCAGGGAACCATGGTTGCATAAGTAACCTGAGATGTTCCCTTTCATGGGAACTTCGAACTGCGTCCTCTAGGGGTCGCTATGGGGAACGCCTCGTCGTGACCCGTGTCTGAAGCATACATTGAAAAAACACCAACTCGTTGGCCGGCGACAGCCATGACGTCACTACCGGTGCGACTATAGTATAAATAGGCGCCGGGAGCACACATCATTCACTTCTTCGTCTGAAGCTTGCGTCCGCAGCATGGCAAGAAACCTAGAGGACGCAGTGTCTCGTTCCCTACTCAGGGAACCATGGTTGCATAAGTAACCTGAGATGTTCCCTTTCATGGGAACTTCGAACTGCGTCCTCTAGGGGTCGCTATGGGGAACGCCTCGTCGTGACCCGTGTCTGAAGCATACATTGAAAAAACACCAACTCGTTGGCCGGCGACAGCCATGACGTCACTACCGGTGCGACTATAGTATAAATAGGCGCCGGGAGCACACATCATTCACTTCTTCGTCTGAAGCTTGCGTCCGCAGCATGGCAAGAAACCTAGAGGACGCAGTGTCTCGTTCCCTACTCAGGGAACCATGGTTGCATAAGTAACCTGAGATGTTCCCTTTCATGGGAACTTCGAACTGCGTCCTCTAGGGGTCGCTATGGGGAACGCCTCGTCGTGACCCGTGTCTGAAGCATACATTGAAAAAACACCAACTCGTTGGCCGGCGACAGCCATGACGTCACTACCGGTGCGACTATAGTATAAATAGGCGCCGGGAGCACACATCATTCACTTCTTCGTCTGAAGCTTGCGTCCGCAGCATGGCAAGAAACCTAGAGGACGCAGTGTCTCGTTCCCTACTCAGGGAACCATGGTTGCATAAGTAACCTGAGATGTTCCCTTTCATGGGAACTTCGAACTGCGTCCTCTAGGGGTCGCTATGGGGAACGCCTCGTCGTGACCCGTGTCTGAAGCATACATTGAAAAAACACCAACTCGTTGGCCGGCGACAGCCATGACGTCACTACCGGTGCGACTATAGTATAAATAGGCGCCGGGAGCACACATCATTCACTTCTTCGTCTGAAGCTTGCGTCCGCAGCATGGCAAGAAACCTAGAGGACGCAGTGTCTCGTTCCCTACTCAGGGAACCATGGTTGCATAAGTAACCTGAGATGTTCCCTTTCATGGGAACTTCGAACTGCGTCCTCTAGGGGTCGCTATGGGGAACGCCTCGTCGTGACCCGTGTCTGAAGCATACATTGAAAAAACACCAACTCGTTGGCCGGCGACAGCCATGACGTCACTACCGGTGCGACTATAGTATAAATAGGCGCCGGGAGCACACATCATTCACTTCTTCGTCTGAAGCTTGCGTCCGCAGCATGGCAAGAAACCTAGAGGACGCAGTGTCTCGTTCCCTACTCAGGGAACCATGGTTGCATAAGTAACCTGAGATGTTCCCTTTCATGGGAACTTCGAACTGCGTCCTCTAGGGGTCGCTATGGGGAACGCCTCGTCGTGACCCGTGTCTGAAGCATACATTGAAAAAACACCAACTCGTTGGCCGGCGACAGCCATGACGTCACTACCGGTGCGACTATAGTATAAATAGGCGCCGGGAGCACACATCATTCACTTCTTCGTCTGAAGCTTGCGTCCGCAGCATGGCAAGAAACCTAGAGGACGCAGTGTCTCGTTCCCTACTCAGGGAACCATGGTTGCATAAGTAACCTGAGATGTTCCCTTTCATGGGAACTTCGAACTGCGTCCTCTAGGGGTCGCTATGGGGAACGCCTCGTCGTGACCCGTGTCTGAAGCATACATTGAAAAAACACCAACTCGTTGGCCGGCGACAGCCATGACGTCACTACCGGTGCGACTATAGTATAAATAGGCGCCGGGAGCACACATCATTCACTTCTTCGTCTGAAGCTTGCGTCCGCAGCATGGCAAGAAACCTAGAGGACGCAGTGTCTCGTTCCCTACTCAGGGAACCATGGTTGCATAAGTAACCTGAGATGTTCCCTTTCATGGGAACTTCGAACTGCGTCCTCTAGGGGTCGCTATGGGGAACGCCTCGTCGTGACCCGTGTCTGAAGCATACATTGAAAAAACACCAACTCGTTGGCCGGCGACAGCCATGACGTCACTACCGGTGCGACTATAGTATAAATAGGCGCCGGGAGCACACATCATTCACTTCTTCGTCTGAAGCTTGCGTCCGCAGCATGGCAAGAAACCTAGAGGACGCAGTGTCTCGTTCCCTACTCAGGGAACCATGGTTGCATAAGTAACCTGAGATGTTCCCTTTCATGGGAACTTCGAACTGCGTCCTCTAGGGGTCGCTATGGGGAACGCCTCGTCGTGACCCGTGTCTGAAGCATACATTGAAAAAACACCAACTCGTTGGCCGGCGACAGCCATGACGTCACTACCGGTGCGACTATAGTATAAATAGGCGCCGGGAGCACACATCATTCACTTCTTCGTCTGAAGCTTGCGTCCGCAGCATGGCAAGAAACCTAGAGGACGCAGTGTCTCGTTCCCTACTCAGGGAACCATGGTTGCATAAGTAACCTGAGATGTTCCCTTTCATGGGAACTTCGAACTGCGTCCTCTAGGGGTCGCTATGGGGAACGCCTCGTCGTGACCCGTGTCTGAAGCATACATTGAAAAAACACCAACTCGTTGGCCGGCGACAGCCATGACGTCACTACCGGTGCGACTATAGTATAAATAGGCGCCGGGAGCACACATCATTCACTTCTTCGTCTGAAGCTTGCGTCCGCAGCATGGCAAGAAACCTAGAGGACGCAGTGTCTCGTTCCCTACTCAGGGAACCATGGTTGCATAAGTAACCTGAGATGTTCCCTTTCATGGGAACTTCGAACTGCGTCCTCTAGGGGTCGCTATGGGGAACGCCTCGTCGTGACCCGTGTCTGAAGCATACATTGAAAAAACACCAACTCGTTGGCCGGCGACAGCCATGACGTCACTACCGGTGCGACTATAGTATAAATAGGCGCCGGGAGCACACATCATTCACTTCTTCGTCTGAAGCTTGCGTCCGCAGCATGGCAAGAAACCTAGAGGACGCAGTGTCTCGTTCCCTACTCAGGGAACCATGGTTGCATAAGTAACCTGAGATGTTCCCTTTCATGGGAACTTCGAACTGCGTCCTCTAGGGGTCGCTATGGGGAACGCCTCGTCGTGACCCGTGTCTGAAGCATACATTGAAAAAACACCAACTCGTTGGCCGGCGACAGCCATGACGTCACTACCGGTGCGACTATAGTATAAATAGGCGCCGGGAGCACACATCATTCACTTCTTCGTCTGAAGCTTGCGTCCGCAGCATGGCAAGAAACCTAGAGGACGCAGTGTCTCGTTCCCTACTCAGGGAACCATGGTTGCATAAGTAACCTGAGATGTTTTAATTACAATAAAAAAACTAAATTTTGACATTCTTATAATTTTTTTAAATAAACAAAAATGTTCTAAGATCAACATTTTTAAAACTTTCCTATGATTTAATTTGTACTTGATGAATGTTCTCATAATGTTAAGAGAAAATTGTTCTTAGAATATTAAAAATAAATATTTTGGGTGAAAATAAAGTTAGCAGAACGTTGTCAGAAACGTTATAGTAACCTATAAATAACTTTTTAATTAAGATAAGAAAACTGGGCATTTTAATGTTCTTAGAATTTTTTGAAAATAAAAATATTCTGAGGAATGTTATTTGCACTTGATGAATGTTCTCATAATTATTAGAGAAAATGTTCTTTTAATATAAAAAATAAGCTTTCGAATAATATTATATTTTGGGTGAAAAACAAGTTTGCAGAACGCTGTAAGCAGGGCCGCATTAAGACTGCACTGGGCCCCGGGGCTATGACTTAATGCAGGGCCCCCCCATCACAATAATGATATATATATATATATATATATATATA
>NW_015663837.1:43233-51935 GCF_001515625.1 Sinocyclocheilus rhinocerous
CATTCACTGCGCCTAAAATGTATAATTGCAGAAAAAATATATACGTTGTATTGAACATTAATGGAGCAACAGATTTTGTGTGAAAATAAACCATTCAAGTTGTTTATTTTGTTTAAAAATCGTATAAATGTATGAGATGGCAAGAGGGGCCTTTTACCCCACACACGGGGTAAAAGGCTCACCAGCATGGGGTAAAAGGCACATGGTATTTATACAAATACTTCAGCTAAAATAATGGACATTTTAACATTTTAGAACCATTTCTAAACAATGTTTCCACAAAGTTTCTAAAGCTAAAATGAATCCAACAGGAGCGAGAATCTTGTGAAGTCTGTCTGGGTCACGTTTAACCACAAATCAAAATCTTGCTAAAAGAAAATAAAGCTGGCCAATAAGATTATGACAATATTTTTAATGACAAATAAACACATCCATGCCCAAAGTCTTGTTATTTAATAAATAGTGGAGTTTTTATTCATCATGCTAGCATTTGTTATGCTGAACAAGGTTATTACTAACACTAAACATTTTATATATATATAAAATACATATTATTTTATTAGTTGCCAAGGAAATAGTTCTAATTTTTTTTTTAACTTAAAGTACACTGTAAAAAAAAAACATCATAGTTTTACGGAAAATAACTACATTTTTTACAGTATTTTTCTGTAATTTTAAATTATTTTTAAAACTAACAATTACTAAATTACTAACAATATCTGTAAATGAACAACTTGACTGTTATTTTACGGCTTATATTATTAATGACAAATTACAGTAATTCTCATTTTTTATACGGGAAAATTACTGTATTATTTATACAGTATTTTTCCTGTTTTCATAAATTACATACAAATTCATGTAAAATTACAAACAATATCTGTAAATTAACAACTTGACTATTATTTTAAGAATTATATAATTAATGACAAATTACAGTAATTCTCTTTTTTTTTATACGGGAATATTACCTTATTATTCATACAGTATTTTTTCGGTTTTCATAAATTACATACAACTTCATGTAAAATTACAAACAATATCTGTAAATTAACAACTTGACTGTTATTTTAAGTATTATTCCTTTAATGACAAATTACAGTAATTCTCATTTTTTTATATACAAAAAATTACTGTATTATTTATACAGTATTTTTTCTGTTTTCTTAAATTATGTACAAATTTACGTAAAATTACAAAAATAATCTGTAATTAAATAAAGTAGCTCATTATAATAAAGGTTTATGTCCATACTAACAATTTAATGTTTTTTTTTTGTAATTTTAAAGTAAATCTTATTAGTTTTATATTTAGCTGTATTTTTACATTCAAACTCTGTAATTTTATATAGAATAGAAATAGAAAATAGAAATAAAATAACTAAGAACCTTAGACATATTTAAAAACAAAAGCTAATAGTATCACTAAAACTTTAACTAAAATGAAAAAATAAATTCAAAATATCAAATAAATAAATAAAATAGTATATATTAATACTAAAATAAGTGGTGGTGAATTTAATGCATGCAGCTTTAAATGATAAACAACTGTAAATGACTGAATAAATATGAGAAGTTAGGGCAAAAATGTGTTTAATTGTCATTAAATAATTTTTTACAAATATCTGAACATTCATAAATATCGACACATTTACTCGAGAAGCAAAATGACTTAAGATATGAAGTCTTGTTTTCTGAGAAATGCATCAAAAAAGTGAGTTTATGATTAAAACAAGAACAAATATCTGCTAATGGAGTCAGAAAAATAAAACCAACTTTCCCCCTTTGAATTAAGTTCATATTTGTTCTTGTTTTAAGTAAAAACTCACTTAATATTTTGATATCTTTCAGAAAACAAGACTTAATACTTGAAGTAATCTGGCTTCTAAAGCAAATGTGTCTTAATTTAAGGATGTTTAGATATTTGTGATGGAAAACAAGACAGAAATACTAAGTAATACAATTATCACAAGCCTCAAATGATCAATTAATCTGTCAGTTATTCAAATAAAAACAATGAGAAGCAAAATGACTTAAGATATGAAGTCTTGTTTTCTGAGAAATGCATCAAAAAAGTGAGTTTATGATTAAAACAAGAACAAATATCTGCTAATGGAGTCAGAAAAATAAAACCAACTTTCCCCCTTTGAATTAAGTTCATATTTGTTCTTGTTTTAAGCAAAAACTCACTTAATATTTTGATATCTTTCAGAAAACAAGACTTAATACTTGAAGTAATCTGGCTTCTAAAGCAAATGTGTCTTAATTTAAGGATGTTTAGATATTTGTGATGGAAAACAAGACAGAAATACTAAGTAATACAATTATCACAAGCCTCAAATGATCAATTAATCTGTCAGTTATTCAAATAAAAACAATAATTATGCTTCTCTGGACAATCTTTGCTCAGATATTTCAGTATAACGACTCTAAACAATGTCTCTCAATCAAGTGATTTCATACAAACATAACATAAATAAATTTGTGTGTAAGTAACACTTTCCATTGTCTGGAGATAAAGTCAGTCAGCGTGAGCGTTCATAATCACGATGACAGTCTGTAATGTGCTTAAGTAATTGCGACAGGCCACTATGAATATAATTTTAATTGCATGACCTATTAAGATGCCGGACTGTTTTAATTATGCATATCCAGCCGAAGTGTTCATAAAGCCCGCCAGCCAAATGAACTACATTTGAGTTAATGCCATTTAATTATTGTAAAACGAACTGTAATTGTTACCCTGCCTCTAAAAATGAATCAGTTCATATTTCCACCTCCAATTCATCGACCTCCTACAAAAATATGGAAAGACTTCTGTGAAAGAACACGGTTTAAAATGTAGATGAGTGTGTTTCTTCATCAGGTTTGGAGAAATGCAGCACTGCATCAGTGTCTCACTGCAAGTGAATGGGTGCCGTCAGAATGAGAGCGTTATGAACAAACCTTCTTCTAGTAACGTTAATGAAGCATTCCTTCAAAGTTGTTTAAAAAAAAAATAATGTTCTCAAAACATTAGCACTAAAACGTTATTTAAACATTGTTCACAGAATATCTTTTTCTGAAGCGTTTTAGTTGAATGTTTTTCTGAAGTTTTTTTTAAATGTTACTCTTGTTTCAGAACGTTCAGAGAACATTGAAAAGTAACGTTTACATAATGTTTGAAAAAAAGGATACAATGGAACGTTTCCTTGACATTTGCTTAACCAAAGATTCATCTGATTTTTAAAAATCAGATTTAAAAATCCGCATGTTTTCAATGTTCAGAGAACATTCAGAAATATCGTTTTCATAACTTAATTGGAATGTTAACAAAACGTTCTCAGAACATATTTTTGTTAACTGGAATTATGGACTCATATTTGAGTTAAAAACGTCTTAATGCTGGATTAGTTTCAGCTTTTGTCTTCTCCAGATGTTAACTGATGGACTGGAGTGCTGTGGATTACTTGTGGATTATTGTGATGTTTTTATCAGCTGTTTGGACTCTCATTCTGACGGCACCCATTCACATCCATTGCTGAGACACTGATCCAAATCTGATGAAGAAACAAACTCATCCTAATCTCTGATGAACTGAGAGTGAACACATTTTCAGTTAACGTTCCCTTTTGGGTGAACTATTCATTTAAACCCCTCTCAAGTCAAACAGATCCTTGAGTTTAATGAAAACCTAAAGTATTCCTGTAAAACTCCATCAGAAGGTCATCCTATTTCCATGTAAATCTGAGACTCTAGTTCATCATAAATCACACATGTGCCAGAGATGGCCGTCTCGTGCCTGGATCTGTCGGCTGAAGCCCGGCTCTCTTTTCTAAATCAGGAGATACAGCGCTTTCATAATTAGATTTGCTTTCGTGCGGCGTGGCCACATTCACTCTAATCTATTTATGCATTCCCTTTTTCAAGCCTCATTGAGATTCTATCGCCTCATATTTGCACGTCGGCTGTCAAAAAACAGCCTTCCTTTTCCTCACAATTTAAAGCTCATTTCCCGAGCGGAGATGGACAACGATTCAGGGACTTCTTTTCATTTCTCAAGTTATTTCTATGTGGATAAGAACATCATGCGAACCCAAACACAGGCGATCCTGAAGCGGTTTATTATGCATGTTGCACACTAGAGAGTCTCAGGCGTGTGGAAGCATTTTAAAGGAATGTTCTGGGTTCAATATCAATGAAATATATACCAAAATATATTTTAAATACATGTTAAATATACGTTGTAAACGATGACGTTAAATGAAATATATTTTTGAAATTTTAAATAGATTTAGTTCCACCAAAATACATTTCAAAATGTATTTCACAGCAAAAAAATAAATTTCCAATCTTACAGTAGCCTACATTTAGGCAAAATGCAAATGTGGACAGAATGAAAACTACTAATGATGTAATTATGTTGAATTATTTGAATTTTTTTTCAAATGTGTTATTTGGATATAGACAGCAAAGTTTTTCTTCAAATGCAACATGCATTTTCTTGGATTGAAAATATTCAGAGGGCAAAACAAATTTTTAAATGCTTTTAAAAATATATTTACATTTTTTTAATATTTTCAAATATATGCAAAAAAAGGGCAAAAATATATTGGTAGAAAACATATTTAGAAAATATTTTTTGAAGCTAACTTTGGCAAAAAATGTGAAAATATATATATTTCCCCATAGGTAAGCTCAATCATCAGCATTTGTTTACCACAGAAAAATCATTTGCGCTCACTTAGTCTCATTTATTTTTTAATCTGTGAAGTTTCTCTTCAAATATCACACACTAATGTGGCTCAGCTGTTCAACTGAAGGTAATGAGCTTTATTATCCAAACGCCGTCCATAAAAGCATGAACACCCTTGCATTGAATTTCCCAGCAGATCTACTGAACTCCACAACCATTTAAACTCTCTTTATTAAGTTTCGTTTCACTTGCAAAAGAAAAGTAAGAATAATTGAGCATCACGATGTGACGTGTGCTTAAACTCATTGACTGACTACAGTAACCTGGTTTCTGTGGATCTTACTGCTGAAAATCTCAGGCTGCAAACTGAAAAAATATCAATAAAATAGTGATAAAACAAACAGAGCTGAAACTCACAGATGAGAGCGATGAAATATATCTCAAATCTATGGATGTTTGTTTCCACCATGGAATAAAAAACATTAAAAATGGTAATTGTAACGTTTTAAATCACAATTCTGACATTCTTTTCAGAACTGTAAGATATAAGCTCAGAATTATGAGATATAAACTTACAATTGTGAAAAGAAAAGTCAGAATTTTGATATGTAAACTTGCAGTTGTGAGGAAAAAGTCAGAATAAAACAGAGTTGCAAGATGTAAACTCAAGAAAATTCCAAGAAAAAAAAAAAATCAGAATTGTAATATATAAATTTAGAATTGCAGTAAAAAACTCAAAATTACGAGATATAAACTCAGAATTACCAGAAAATTGTGAGGAAAAAGTCAGAATAAAACAGAGTTGCAAGATGTAAACTCAAGAAAATTCCAAGAAAAAAAAAAATCAGAATTGTAATATATAAATTTAGAATTGCAGTAAAAAACTCAAAATTACGAGATATAAACTCAGAATTACCAGAAAAAAAATCAATATTGTGAGATATAATTTCAGAATTGAGGAAAAAAGTAAAAATGGCAAGATATAACAAAAAAGTAAAAATTGTGATACACAGTCAAAAATTCTAAAAAAAAGGCAGAATTGAGAGATATAAACTCAGAATTGTGGTAAAAAAGTAAAGATTATGAGATATAAACTTAGAATTGCGGTAAAAAAGTCAAAATTACGAGATATAAACTCAGAATTACCAGAAAGAAAGAAAAAAACAAAAAACAAATGAGATATAATTTCAGAAATGAGGAAAAAAGTAAAAATAGCAAGATATAACAAAAAAGTAAAAATTGTGATATAAAGCCAAAATGTTAAAAAAAGAGGCAGAATTGTGAGATATAAACTCAGAATTACCAGAAAAAAAAACATCATTGTAAGATATAATTTCAGAATTGAGGAAAAAAGTAAAAATTGCAAGACATAAACTAAGAATCTTAAGAAAAAAGTCAAAATTATGACATATAAACTCAGAATTACCAGAAAAAAATATATATATTGTGAGATATAAATTCAGAATTGAGGGGAAAAAGTAAAAATGGCAAGATATAAACTCAGGATCCCTAGAAAAAGTACAAATTGTGATATAAACTCAGAAAAAAGTCCAAATTGTGAAGATAAAAAGTTACAATTTCCTTTTTATTTTTTGTTCCATGCTGGAAACTTTGCCAAACAAATCTGCTCCATTTGAATAAAAACTAACTGTAAGGCATCTCTCTTGCTGAGAGTAAAGTCGTTTCAGTGCGTCGCACAGTCTGATGAGTTCTGCCGATGTTGTTGAGCTCCTCTGAGATCAGAGCTCACGCTGAACGCCGCAGTGATCAAGGAATTCAATTAGTCGCCGGCAGGAGAGTTCAGAGTCGCTCGGATCTCAGCTAATTAACCTGCGTCGTCAAACGGGCCGACCTCATCCAGCACTTCATCCTCGTCTGCTCAGAAGCTCGTTAGAGGAACATGTTGAGTGAGTCTCGTGTCATCGGTCAGCGCTCGCCAATTACATTCATCTGGACCAATCGCTGTCCATTAGTGCAAGTCATTCACAAGCTGAAACCTGCACTCAACTCCTGCTCCACAGACGTCTGATGAGAAATTAATGCTTCTATTCATCAAAGACGCATTAAATTGAAGAAAAGTGAAGGCATTTAGAATGTTATTTCGATTTCAAATAAATGCTGTTCTTTTGAACTTTCTATTCATCTGTGAATCCTGAAAAATAAAACGTATCACGGTTTCCACAAAAAAAAAAAATATATATATATACCCTATATTAGGGCTGTCAGTCGATTAAAATTTGGAATCTAATTAATCATAAACTAAACATGGCTGTGAAAATACCCCCAAAAGATAACTTAACATAAAGTATGGAACATAAAAGAAGATAATTTGAGAAGCATATCAGTATTTTTTGTTCATGCAATGAAAGTCACCGGTGACCAAAACAGCTTAGTTACCAACAGTCTTCAAAATATTCAACTCAAAACCACAGAAAACACTTTTGATACAACTTGATTCAATTTGATACAGTCTTACAAATAAAGATGATTCACAGTGATGCCATAGAAGAACCTTTTTGTCTAAATGGTTCCATAAAGAACTTTTAGAACCTTTCTGTTTCACGAAAGCTTCTTTGAAGGTTCTTCAGATTATAAAAAGGTAAGAAAGAGACGGTTCTTTGATTCAATGGTTCTTTATGGAACCAAAAATGGTTCTTCTATGGCATCGCTGTGAAGAACCTTTTAAGCACCTTTATTTTTAACAGTGAATACTTAAAATAGATTTTGGAATTAAAACTGGATACTTACTACTTCATTCATTGGTTCATATGTTTATATGGCATCATGTTCTAACACAGGCTCATGTCACTTCCTGTTTCTCCATCACTTCCTGTCCTCTTAGTACTTTCCTAATAAAACTAATGTAGCAAAGAGACGAAAACAAGTATTTTAATTTTCCTGAAAGGAGAAAAACACAAAGCTGTCTCGTTTCATATTTCAGAATATGGAGGAAAAAACAGCTCAAACTGAGCCAAAATAAGCAATTTGCTGCAGATGCTGATGTGTATATGAAGTAATTCTGCTGCTTGTGATGTAACTCAATGAGATCTTTATATCAGATACTGACATAAAATGATCTAAACATCAGTGGTCGCTATATCTCCAGTAATCTCAGTAAGATGAGATTGATCCAAACATATAATGCAGTGATTGAGAGCTGAAGAAATAAAGGCTTTAAGAATTTGAGGCAAAAATGATACAGTAGCTTTATAGGGTTAATAATGACTTGTTAATAACTGAAACAGAGAAGTGAGCGATCAGATCAGCGCTTTATAGAGGAAGTCAGTAGAAAAGCTGGTGATCTGACGAGCAGAGACTGTGAATGAGACACAAAGGCACGCTAACGAGGAGCTGAACTCTGGGTCGCGTGTAAAGGTCACAGCAGCTCTCCACGGGGAACGAAGACCACAGCCGGTCACCTGATCTGACTTTACCACATTACCAGCGCTTTACTAACCGCAGGTCACAGCCTCCACGGGGAACGAAGACCACAGCCGGTCACCTGATCTGACTTTACCACATTACCAGCGCTTTACTAACCGCAGGAACATCGCTCTCGTCCTCCAGTGTGACGCTTTCCATTTCCACAGATATTCTCTAGATACTATATATATATATATATATATATATATATATAAATATAAACACAAATTTGAAAACTGACAAATACAGTAAAACAAAGGTACAACTGAAATAAACAAGTGCTTTAATTTTTTCATGAAGACCTACTAACATTATTGTTCAGGTAGGCCTAAGTAATATAGCCTACAAAAGAAATCTAATAAAGTAATCAAATGTAAATGAACACTGCATAGTTTTCACTGTATGAATTGATAGATTAATGCTTATTAAAGCTAACGTTATTCAGATTGAGAGCTGTGAGTGATTTTCTCTTTGCATTTTGTTGTTTGATTAACATTGATGGCCCAAGTCCCCGCCACTGCTGTCACTTTAAGACAAAATATACTGACACACATCGGATTTTCTCCCAACTGTTCCCGTCCACTTAAGACATAAACTGTGTTTGA
>NW_015663837.1:52587-53466 GCF_001515625.1 Sinocyclocheilus rhinocerous
GCTAATGAGGCCTCTAAAACATTAAATAGGATTTATAACAACAATTAACCAAATATCCACAATATGATCAGCCTGTCTTATGTCCCTTCTGTTGCCATACATCCTTTAGGAGGAACAGAAACATAAGCTCTGGGTTATTCCTCAGACTTGCTTAATCAGATAAAGTCATTCCTCCTGATAACATCACATCTGGAGGAGTTCTGACTGCACTGCCAGCTGACACTGAATTGTGAGGCCAGCCAGCAAAAATGAGCCTCTAGATGTGATCTTATACACACCCAGCCTTTGAAGAGATTATGGTAAGTAGAATGTAGTAATACGTTCAACACAATGCAAATCACAATGCCTGGTGCTGGGTATTACATGCGCACTGTGTAATATTCATTAATCTGAAATCGGATGTTATTTGCACGGACAAAACAATCCCATGGGGAAATATATGCCGAACATTTTCCTGTAACAAATGGCAGACATTTATTCTCCACCATCAGTTTTGGGGTTAATGTGTTACATAATATATATTACATAATCAGATAAGAACATTATATTATCCCAGTTACTATTTCGAAAATGAAATGTGCATTGGTAAGATTGTAACAATAAGTTTGCAATGTAATTAGTGATTAGTTTAATCTTTTTTTTTTAAATAAGTAACATAATAAGTGTTCACATACTTATTCGGGCCTCTGAGATTAGAAGGTATTGTCGGAGTAGGTGTAAATGTGTTCACTTGCTATTTTTTCTGATAATTAAATCTTTTCTGTCATATGGTGATACTTTAATTATTTTATTTTATTTTATTTTATTTTTTATAATTATTTATTATTTAATATTAATATTAATAATAATAATAATAATAATAATAATAATAATAATAAT
>NW_015663837.1:57038-61526 GCF_001515625.1 Sinocyclocheilus rhinocerous
GCTCTCTCTAGCATCCTGTCATTGATATCAATGTGAATGCTGACAGAATGCTGCCAATCCTGCTGTCAATCATATAAATTTTACTTAAAATTAGTTAGTTAGTTCATTAGTTTTAATTTTATTTAATTTGTTTATTTTAAAGTTAGTCTTGCATGTTTTGCCAACCTTAAACTTTTGTTTACTTTAGATATTAATCTGTAAATGTTCTGCTGATTCCTCAACTGATTAAATTAAATTAAATTAAATTTTCAATGTATTTTTTTAATTATTTTGTTATTTTAATTACATTTTAATGTATTTTATTTTTTAATTTAATTATTGTTTTTTTTATTTGATCTGTTCTATTATTTAAGCTGAAACTAAAATATATTTACATATAATTCATAATTATTAAAAAATTATAATATTATGACAACGTTCAAAATTCTGGAATAATTAAATTTTTTTTTATTGTTTCTGTTCACCGAGGCTGCATTTATTTGATCAAAAATACAGTAAAAATTGTGAAATATTATTACAATGTAAAACAGCTGTTTTCTATGTGAATATGTGTTAAACTGTAATTTATTTCTGTGATGCGCAGCTGTATTTTCAGCATCATTACTCCAGTCTTCATTGTCACATGATCTTCAGAAATCATTCTGATTTAATGAGCTAACAGCTGCAGTGTTTGAAGGCTTTATTATTGTTCTCTGTGCAGTAAATGAGTGCTGTTACTGCGGTAAAGACGGTTTTGCTGGATCTCTGATTATTCTGCGGTTCAGGAAACAGTTATTCGGGTTTCTATCAGATGTTCCTGACCTCCAGACCTCGTAAACAGGCGAGGAGAAAGCCAGTCCTGAAACACAACAGCATAAATCAATGTTTGCGGCTTTCAGAGGAGCTGGACGAGATAATGGAGTAATATGTGCGCTGAATATAATCACACTGAGAGACTTTCACTGAGATTAATATGCTGCTCGTATGTCATTTCAGACATAAATCAGGTGCTAATGAGTGACAGCGAACAGCATTTCTGTGCAAACTCACACTCAGATATTTATCATACAGAAATGAACCATTCTTGAGTGTCATTAGTCACATGACATTTAGGGCTCATGTGATTGGCTCAAAGCTCTGTCACTCACTCCTGCAGTCAAATCATAATTGTTTGGTTAAATTATTACTTACAAGCTTTGTTCATTGTAAAGTAATTCTTGCATGTTTTGTCAAACTCTTGTTTACTTTAGATGTACATCTGTAAAGGTTTTTTTTTTGGCTCCTTGATTCCTTAATTTAATTTAATTTAATTGATCACATTTTTATTGTTATTTTATTTTAATATACTTAAATTAATTTTTTAAAATTATTTTTTCACTATTATATTCACTATTATTTTACTATTACTTAAGCTGAAACTAAAATATATTTACATATAATTTATAATTATGAATAAAATGTATAATATTATTGCATATCCTATAGATTACAAACGTTTGGAATAATTAACAATTTAATGATTCTGCTCACCAGGGTTGCATTTATTTGATCAAAAATACAGCAAAAAACAGTAAAAATTTTGAAATTTTACTACAATTCAAAATAGCCGTTTTCTATGTGAATATATTGTAATATGTAATTTTCACAAAGTAAATTAGAGTACAATATATCACATACTAAACAGTTAAAAATAAAAAAAAATCATGTTTTTATTCATCAAGGATGCATTAAATTGATCAACAGTAAAGACATTTATAACGTTACAAAATGTTTCTTTTTCAAATAAATGCTGTTCTTTTGAACTTTCTATTCATCTGTGAATCCTGAAAAATAAAACGTATCACGGTTTCCACACAAATATTGCGCAGCACAACTGTTTTATAATGCATAAGTCCGATGAGAAATAAAACTGAAAGAGTCCATTTAAGCTGATCATTTAATCAAAAGTAAAGTTTAAAGAGATAATTAAATAATGAGAAAAGCATTAGACGTGGATGAACTGCTTAGCTAAACGTTCACAGTGGCATTACAGACACACAGAGCCCATATTTGTTACTACCTGTGGAAAGATAATGGTTTACAATACAGCAATGCTCTGAACATGCTGATCATAATAACATATAATGCTCTTATGAAGTTTGAGCATCTTGCCGTTTCAAGAGCTTCGTCATCTTACAGAAGGACTTGCTCAGATCCTCTGGGATTATTAGACATTATTAGAGGCTGCAGATGAAACTCTCTGCAAGAGCTTGACTTTCACATCAGATGTGTTTCCTTCACGCAGCGCAGATGTTGATCTGCAGTTACACGACTCTCCTCCTCTCACAGCAGATGTGAATAAACGGCACATCTGGGCTGATCTCAGGAGACCAACACGGACATCTGCAGCAAACACCAGGAGAAAACCCTCCATATGAGAGAATACGGGCCAAACATTCAGCTCTGACTACAGTGAAAACAACTGCTGTAGAAACAATGCTCACTCAGAAATTGGAACTAAATTTCACAAATACTCTCAGAATCGCGATTTAAACTCAGAATCACAATATAAACTCAGAATCACGATATAAACTCAGGTTTCATAATATAAACTTAGAATCACAGTGAAAACCCAGAATCACGATTTAAACTCAGAATCATAATATAAACACAGAATCACAATATAAACACAGAATCGTGATATCAACTCAGAATCATAATATAAACGTAGAATCACAGTGAAAACTCAGAATCGCGATTTAAACTCAGAATCATAATATAAACTCAGAATCGCGATATAAACTCAGAATCATAATATAAACTCAGAATCACAATATAAACTCAGAATCGCGATATAAACTCAGAATCATAATATAAACAAAGACTCACAATATAAAAACACAGAATCACAATATAAACTCAGAATTGCAATATAAACTCAGAATCATTATATAAACTCAGAATTGCGATATAAACTCAGAATCACGATATAAACTCAGAATCACAATATAAACTCAGAATCACAATATAAACTCAGAATCATAATATAAACAAAGAATCACAATATAAACACAAAATCGCAATATAAACTCACAATTGCGAGATATAAATTAAAAATTGATATAAGCTCAAAATTGCGATTTAAACGCAGAATTGCAAGATTTAAACTCAATTGCATAAACTTAGAATCACAGTGAAAACCCAGAATCGCGATATAAACTCAGAATTGTGATATAAACAGAATCACAATATAAACTCAGAATCGTGATACAACTTAGAATTACAATGTAAACTCAGAATAGTGACAAACTCAGAAATGCAATATAAACAGAATCGCAATATAAACTCACAATTGCGAGATATAAATTAAAAATTGATATAAGCTCAAAATTGCGATTTAAACGCAGAATCGCAAGATTTAAACTCAATTGCGAGAAGTCTGAATTGTCAATAGAGCTGCACTAGAAACGTAAATGCTCATCCTTCGCATTTGTGTTTCTGATGTGATTCACATCACTTTATGGAAGTGAATTGTGTTTGTGACTGTCGTATGTTGAGCAGCGCTTCAGTCATAATGATGACGGAATGAAAAACCCAAAACATTCATTTTTGTGTCCCTTTTTTTGAGGTTTTACTGTAGAGTTAAACTGATTTTGCAGGTTCACTTTTAATTGACTTTGAACAAAAGCGACAATTTCAGTAACTCTGTTCCAGGGTCATTTAAACGTCACCGTATGAATTTAGCACAAATGCTACAGCCTGATGTACCATTGATCTGAAATTAGTTTTTGTTCCTGCACAATGCTGCCTCATTGTAATCAGTCTGAGGACCATTTACAGAAATTAAGGCCTTATTTTACAGACAATAGCCTCTTTTGTGACTATTTTAAGTGGAAATTCACAGGAGACGTAGAGGTTTTGGGAACATGGAAGGTGTAAAAATTTAATTAGAGGATAAAATCCAATTGCTAAAAGTGTTGTGAGGTTCAAAACGTGAGAAATACGACAAATAAAAGATTATACAAGACTTAATATTCAAAAAATGATTTAAAATCTCATTAGTATGCAGTTAACCAAAACCTCCAACCATAAATGCACACAAACCAGAGCCTTATTACAGAAAATCCCGGATCTTAAGTCTAACATCTGAGAAGATCAGTGTTTATAGGGATTGTAGTGTGCTATAAATAAATAATTAAATAAATAAATAGTTTTATTTATTTATGGATGACAAATGAATTCTTAATGAAAGTATTATATTATAAAAACTGCAATGATTTTTAAAAATAAATACATTAATAATAGGGATTGCAATGTATTCTAAACAAATAAATTGCAAATTAAAAATTGTGAGATATAAACCCAGAATTGCAGGATATAAAGTCAGAATTGCGAGAGGACAAATAATTATAAATAAATAAATAAATACATAGATACATAAATAGTTTATAAGAATTACCAATGGATTCTTAATAAAAATATTTTATAGGGATTGCAATGAATTTTTAAACACACACACACACACACACA
>NW_015663837.1:65554-74487 GCF_001515625.1 Sinocyclocheilus rhinocerous
ATAACGTCATGCTCCAGCGGCTCACTTTCGTGCAGAGCCGACGATCGCGAAAGGGAAACCCCTCTTCAAACTCATTGGCCAGATCCACCTGCGATCCCCACGAGCTCATTCCCTTCCATGCCTCAGCAGCGGCGGGTCTTGAATCGCGGGAAGCAGATGGCTGCGCCTCTTTCCTCGAAAAGAGAGACAAACGAGAGCGGAGCTTTTTTCCTTGGAAAAAACGCTCGCAGTGCACGCCGATTGCCCCCTCGGAGGCATCGCGTGCGTGCTCTTCGCCCAAACAAACAACACATAGATTGTGTGTGTCATCTGGTGTCAAATAGCGATGACACGGATGCACACACCTTCTAAATGCTCTGCTAGTGCTCGCCATAATAAATAGAGATAACTCTTACTTTTTCCTTGGAATGCACGCTTCAAACAGAACAGTCAATGAAGACGAAGAAGAGAATGATGTGTGCTCCCGGCGCCTATTTATACTATAGTCGCACCGGTAGTGACGTCATGGCTGTCGCCGGCCAACGAGTTGGTGTTTTTTCAATGTATGCTTCAGACACGGGTCACAACGAGGCGTTCCCCATAGCGACCCCTAGAGGACGCAGTTCGAAGTTCCCATGAAAGGGAATCACTCTCACACACATACATACATACACACACACACACAGGAGCGCCGCTAGCAATTTTGGGCCCTATGAAAGAAAATGGGGACGGTCCCCCTACCGCACCCATACTGCAGCAAACATACAAGCCAACCTATTTTTTTCTTAAATATTTTTATTATTTTAAGGGGATTTTACTAAATATTAACCTCTAAATTATGCACCATTTATCATCTGCAATATCAGGGTGTAACCTCTAGATGGCTGTATAGCCCTATATATATAAATACATATAAACCGTTTGCTGCAGAGTGAGAACTTAAGACATAAAGCACGTTACTTGTATAAGGTTATTCATTGATATATTTTCAGACATTATTAAAGACTACATTTGGTAAAAGTTGAAATTTAAATGTTGATTTGAAGTGTCAGTTATTATTATTCTAGTCAAATCTGGACACAGAGAAAGCATTCTTTATTCATACTAGCTACAGCGTGACCAGTAACACTAAAGTCATCAGAATAAATATTGGCTTAGTGTGACCAGGGCAATATTTTAAAACATAGAATTGAGTGTTTACATACCATGAACAGAGACGTTCTGTGGTCAAGATGTGCATCCTATTTGAAAAAATCTGCATCGCAATCAGCAACTGGTAAACTGAGAATCCAGTAGCTTTACTGGCATGATAAAAAGGCTTTACAAAGTATTGACAGCGCTTCGAACCAATGGTGTTGAGCATTATCAAATTTTGAAGCTACAATTCATAGTTTTCAGTCACGTGACTGGCTCGAAGACCTGGCGGGCAAAACATCCATAGAATTACAGCAAAAGCTTGTCAATTTTCCCTTTGTTTCCAATCCACAAATATTTAGATCTTTTGATGACCGGACCTATACATCTTCGTCGAACTCGAAGACATCTCGTGAACGAATCGTTCTTTTTGAACGAATCTTTTAGGTGAATGAATCATTCTCATTCACGTAATCCATCGACTCATATTTCTCGTTCACTGATATTCCTCCCTCCTGAGCAGCTCGGCGCTATTAGCAGCGCATGCACAGATCAGTGGAACTCTGTGAACTCTGTGAACTGTTTCATCCTGTCAAAGAATGACTAAACCTCGAGCCAATAGCCTTCGAGTATGAGATGTGACAGAGCATGTGATTTGTTGAATGTAGTGAACGAATACACCCTTCACTGAAGAGTGTACCTTTTTTCGCCACCTGCTGGCCTATTTATGTAATATGAAGAAATGGTCACTGAACGAATCAGTGAACGAATCTGAACAAATCATTCAACGAACTGAAAATGAACAAATCTCTTGAAAGAATCAAAATTTCCACCATTACAGTTTACCATCTGATCTCTAGGCTACGTAGGACGGGACGTAATTCCGTAATTTTGCCGGAAATGCAGAAATAAGCCGTCATTTTGTTTTATTTGTTACTCTTTGGTAGATACATTTATAATTTCTATTGCATTACTACTAGTACTGTTACTGCTAAACCACAGATCCGGGTCACCAAACACACGCTTTACACTCACAAACACTCCTGCAGTGCATCTGGATACATCACAGTCAATTATTGTTTTGTGGATTATATCATCTAAACATCATATGCAATAGCAAATTTGCAATATTTCTGCATATAGTTAACTAAAATAAAAACTAAAACCAAAAAAAAATGCCAACTTGAAATAAATGTCAACTGAATAAATAAATATAATATAATATAATATAATATAAAAACCTTCCAGAGCAACATTTTTCATTTTTAAATAGTTTAACTTGATGCTCTAAAATAACTAATACTGAAATAAAAATTTATAAACTATATAGACATATTTAAAAAACAACAAAAACACTACTTTATCTAGAATTAATAAGCATAAAAAAATGCAAAAATAAAATGCAAAATATTAACAGAAGAATGTATAACAGATAAGTATCTCAATGTTACTAAAATAACACTGTTTCACTGTAAAAAAAAACATGATCAGTAAGTCTTGGCAAAATGTTTTTCTATTACTTTAACTCATCAAATAATTAAATTTGTAAGTTATACAGTATTCAAATATTTTTTTTAACTAGTTTATTTTTTTTTATATAATTTGTTCAAATGACAATTTGACTATACTTAAAAATTTAAGGCAGCAACTGAACTTTTTAAGTTTTAGTAGATTAAATTATTATTTTTTCAAGATTTTGTTTTCATGAATTGCTCTATTCTCAAAGTTTTGGTGAAAAGACATTAAATAGCCTGCAATGGATTTAAATGATGTAGAAAACATTGATAATATTTTAATTTTTATACGAATCTACTCAAATCAGTAACAGCTCCTGTTGTGACAACATGCCCCACTATAAAGTTAACTATATGTAAATGTTCAATATCTGCTTTTTTTCTAGTCAAGACTATTTGTGACTAAACAAAAACTTGCACAAATCAATAAATAATGTATAATTTGCCTGCAAAATACTTCAGGAACAAGAAGGATTTCCGGCAATGCGTTTCACCAACAGATGTAAAATAGCTTTCTTTATTTTTTCATCATTAGTTGCAAGAATGACACAAAAAATGGATGGTAAATCCAAAGAAATACAGTGAAAGGAAGCATTATTGGATATTGAGTGAGTATAATGACTGAACGGCTGTTACAGGACATCAGATCAGAACTTACGTTTACACTGATCTACTGTAAACACATCTTAAACACCCTTCATCTGCATTAAAAAAAAAAGCGGTGCATAAAAATTTCTAAAAATACCATTGTTGTTAGTTCAGGAAAAAAGCTTCGCATATGGATGAAGAATATAAAAATACACATCATTTATTTTTTTCACATTTTTTAAAGAGATATAACCATTTAAACTAAATTGTTCTGCGTTCGGGTCAGTGAACTGTGCATGGCTTTACACATGATTTATTTTTTTATTTGTCTCAAATTACTTAAACCTCTTTTCTGTGGCTCACACACACTTTTAGGTCTGAGTTTTGTTGGTAAATTTGACTATGCACACTCAAAAACACTATAAAGAGACAAAAGATGTAAGTGATGTAAATAAACAATATCTGAAGAACTACAGCCCAAAGAGATGAAGCGCAAAAGCTCAAGACCAAACAGACTCAATTTGATGAAGAAAGTGAGTTTGAAAGAGAAGTCCACATTCAGGCTGTTGATCATCTACAACTCAAAGTTTTATACAAGTAAAATTAATATATTTTGTCTGAACACATTCCAGAGTAATATTTATGTTGTTTTGTAAGAAAAAGAATGTGCAGGTTTTTATAAATTTGGACTGTTTTTGAGCAGCATGATTTATAAGTTCAAAGGAATTTAATTAAGTTCTATTAATTCTAATGGTTTTAATTGAATTCTGAGATATAAAATAAAATTTCTCACGACTATTGGAAAAAATACAGTATATATTTTCTCTCATTGCAGTGGTTTCGCTGTAGTTCTTACAAAGTTTGAAATCTTCAAACTTAAAATTTTAATTCGAAATTTCTAATTTTCAAACACTGTAACATTTAAATTTAAAAAAAAATGTTATATAACCTCGTGTTCTATCGACCAAGAAATGCAAAAAAAAGTGTATGCAGTTTTTTTTTGCAATAAGAGGGCTAAATTAACCAAATGTTACTCTATCAAAATTTTATCCTGGCATTCGAGCTGGACGATACAACTATCCCAAAAATTTTCAGACAATACTCAATTAAAAAATGTTATATAACCTCGTGTTCTATCGACCAAGAAATGCAAAAAAAAGTGTATGCAGTTTTTTTTTTGCAATAAGAGGGCTAAATTAACCAAATGTTACTCTATCAAAATTTTATCCTGGCATTCGAGCTGGACGATACAACTATCCCAAAAATTTTCAGACAATACTCAATATATAAAAGTTTAAACCTAAAAGTAAAACAGTAAAAATCTAATTCAAACAATCAAGGCATGTTTGCACCAGTTTCTCACTAAACGAACACAAATAAAAATGATACTGAATCATTTTCATTTATACACACCACCAACAACACAGAATAATAAACAGCAATATTTACCTACAGTACATAGCATTTTTAATAAAACATTTGAATGTAAGAAAATGACTTTTAAAGCAACTGAGGAATCGGACAGTTTGAAGTGATTCACTCGAATGAATCAAACAAAAAGTGCTTTAAAATCACTGCAATACTCACAATGCCAGTTCATTTTCACCAGCAGATCATCACAAATGCATTCAGTACATCGCCCAACTCGGAAAAAAAATGACATCCATGACTTCTTTTGGCAAATAATAATAACACAAGCTTTCATGTAGTACATGCTCACACAGAAACAAGCTGAGATGCCTTTAGCCCTTAATTAACATCATTAGTATTTCCTTTATTGTTGATGTCTCATTTTTTACATCAAGACTCATCGTATTTGACCTGTATATGTGACTCGGGATTCATTAGACGGATGATTCTGAAGTCCTGTAACAAGTGTCAGTCATTGTACTGTGAATGAATCTTTTACATCATGAAGTGACTCTGTTTAGACCTATGGTACACTGCATATACCAGCACATATATGTGACGTCCTGCAGTAAAACCAGGAGAATAATCACGCTTCGTTATGCACTCGGCTCATTCTTTACCCTCCTGCTGATTTCAAATTAAAGGTTGTTTTGGGGCACAAGGAAGGAAATGGTACATTACAGCGAGCACTGCAGAATATGAAACGTTTCCATTATGAAACAGCTACTGAGGTGACGCACGTCTACATAATCAACAACTGCTGCATCGCACCATCATTCATCTAAAATAAAACCAAATGGGTTTTACAAAGAGACACCCAAATACCCTAAACAACAACACACTTCACTTTTAAAGGAGTATTTCACTTAGAAATGAACATTATCTGAAAATGTGCTTTGTAGAAATGTAGCATTGCATCAGTGTGTCAGCAATGGATGCTCTGCAGTGAATGGGTGCCGTCAGAATGAGAGTCCAAACAGCTGATAAAAACATCACAATAATCCACAAGTAATCCACAGCACTCCAGTCCATCAGTTAACATCTGGAGAAGACAAAACCTGAAACTAATCCAGCATTGAGATGCTTTTAACTAAAATACCATTGAGTTCATAATCCATAATTCCATCCAGCAAAATGTTCTAAGAATATTTTGTTTAGGTTTTGACAAACTTTAAAGAATGTTTTTTTTTTGCTTGTTTGTTTGTATATGAACATTACGGAAACATTCCATTGTATCATTTTGCAAACATTATGGGAATGTTACTTTTGAATGTTCTTGGAATGTTCTGAAACAAGTAGCAACGTTTAAAAAACGTTACACGAACGTCCAACTAAAATGCTGTTCCATGGACAATGTATAAATAACGTTTTAAGAACATTATTAAAGACCAGATAACTCTGAACGAATGTTCTGTTGTTACTGGAGGAACAGCTGTTCAGAACATTCCCTGTTAGCTGGATAATAATCCATAATAACTCTTCCTCCAGTGAGTCAGTGTTCTGTTCTGAATCAGGAGAGAAATCTGCACAGATCAAGCAGCGTTTAAACAGCTCTAAACAACTGATGCAATGCTGCATTTCTCCAAACTCATCTACAGTACATCTTGGAGCACATTTTATTTTGGGGTGAACTATTTCTTTAAATGACTTTTGAGTATCATTAATCAGCTTGTGATGTTTTTGTATTCCGGGCCAGTAATTTAAATCCTATTTTGTTTTTAACCATATGCATGAGCAATATTACCATTATGCGCAAATTTATTCTAAAGCAGCCCAATGCAAAGTCCATTTTAATTCTTTTTTGTAATTCAATTCTTAGTGAAAGTCAGCTTCCGGCGTCACTTTATTTTCACGCTGGTTTTGCAGGAGGACGGTCACATGTATGATGTTTATAAATGACTGAATCCTAAATGTTGTGCTTCCTTTGACTCGTACATAAAACATCTCATATAAATCTCAATGAACAGAGCTTCTTTACATATACAAGTTGTACAGTTACCAAACCGGCGTCTTTCTGCCCGTTTTTGATATTTTCAGCAATGCAAGGGAGACGACGAGAAATAAAGACAGTAAAATCGGAACATTTCAACGTAAATCAGAAGAAACGAGACACAGCTTCTTGTCAAAACATTTTCATATCACGTTTTTTTGTTTTTTTTACAACACCCTTTTTAAAAAGCGGCCGGTCGAGCGCTCGGGTAGATACCGCCACCAATTTTCACAGTTCGTTTGTAAAAGCTGAGACACATTCTGGATAGAGTAATAAAATATTATTATAGTTATGAATATTTTGTATTTTTCTTTCAGAATGCACATTGTTCGGTATATAAATGACAGAGGCATGATAGCCGGGGATGGAGAGCGTGACATTTGTCCATACATCGTCCTCCGTCAGCCAAACATCGCGCGTTCGCGATTATTCGTACGTGACGCTCGCAGTCGCGCATTCCAGCACTTGAGGGGCGATAGAAATGAGTATAAAATAGCCCATCGCAGATGTTAGAAACATGGACGTTTGGTGTCGATGGCCAGGCTAACGGATCGGTTTTTAACCTGAAGGCACTTTTTTTTTTAAATGGCAGAAACTCTGTCACTCAGCCGGTGCCGGGAACGACGACAAACCGAGTTTTTCACCGTCACGGATGCCAAAAAACGCAAAGTTCTCCGCTTGAGAACGTGAGCACAGTGTTGAGAAATCAGCCTGCTACTGGAGTCGGGGAATAAAGCGAAACGAGGTTCTGTTTTATTTGCGTTTTAAAGCACCGATCCGAACCAAACCCAGAACAAATCAAGAGAAGAGCAACCAGAGGATGAGATGTTACTCCAAAGCACCAGAAAAGAAAGGAAGGGGAATGGTGTGTAAAACTCAATGTTCGTTCACGAAACTGCCTTCGCTTGTCTTTCAGGTAAATCCAGATTGCGAAGTATTCGTTGTGCTTTTGACGTCAACGTTCAAATCCTCGGTTGATTCCAGACATTGGAGCATCTCGGCAGAGAACGTTAATTTATTTATTATTTTAAGCATTAGTTATTACTTTTCCGTTTGTGGTCGTTTCATTCCGCGTGGATCTGTTGTTGTGCCTCCTCTGCGATCCGAAAGCATGAATCTTTGGTGGTTAAATATTGAGGGACGCGTCTGGAGTCTTTTCTCACGTGGAGCGTCACCTCTGACCGATGATTACGGTAAAAAACAGCGTGACGCTCAATGGCCATATACTGGAGACGCTGCATGCAGCCGCTCCTCTGATCGCTGTGGGAAACACAGAAAAAGAGGTTAGCACTAACCAGATAACCAGATCAAAACTAACCAGCATGATGCCTGGGTCTGTCATGTGTATGTGGGAGTTGCTGTGCAGTTGCAAAATCTGAATGGATGTTAGTGTGGTACTATACAGTTGACGGTAGCCATTGAATTCCATAGTATGGAAAAACTGCTATGGAAGTCAATGGCTAAAGTCAACTGTTTGAATACCAACATTCTCTAAAATATCTTCTTTTGTGCTCAACAGAAATTGGAAACTCGTATATGTGTGGAGTGACATAAGTTTGAGTAAATGATAACAGAGTTTTCATTATTGGGTGAACTGTCCCTTTAAATCTTTCCCCAGCATTAAGGGAATTTTCCAGCTTTCCGTGTTTTCACTGTTATACAGTAGGAGGCGCCACTCATTTGTGTACTGACATGGTTGACAGCTGTTCATGCACAATCACCGTTTTAGATCGACTAACTCTAATAAACTGTATAAGATTTCCATTCGAACCGAAAGCATAAATCTGACTTCCCAGCAACCCGCCAAAATAAAAGCTTGCTGATTTTAGGTTTGAAAATGATGAAAATTCATATAAAAATAAAAAGTAAAAAAAATTTATAAAAGAAAGTGTAAATATTAGCATTGCACTTTTTAAGTGTGCTATAAAATAATTGTATTTTTATTTAATACTCACTTTTTATTTCAATTTTTTAAAATATTTTTTTATTCTTTTTATTCTTTTATTTTTTAAAAAGTCCATTAATACTATTATTTCTATTATTCTTTTATTTTTTATAGTTATATTTAATGGGTGCAGTGTGAGCAGCAAACCAAATCTCCAGATGCTCTCATAAGAACCAGAATGAAAAACTGAAGTTATTCATGCAACAAAATATTATGGGGCCCATGAAAGTTTCGTGGAAATGTTAAAAATTGCTGGCGGTGAACTGGCAACTTAAAAAAAAAAAAAAAAAACGCTGACGGGGAGTTAACTTTAGAGGCTAATTTTAATTAAGCTTTCAGCTGCCAATAAAACTGTAGTACTCTCAGAATAGTT
>NW_015663837.1:74696-85768 GCF_001515625.1 Sinocyclocheilus rhinocerous
CTGACGGGGAAAGAGTTAATACTTGCTTGACTCAGTAAACAGCATTCAAAAGCGTCTCTCTCTAATGTTTTTCACACACACGGTTGTTCATAAATGTCTGAACTGTATTTCTGTGATTCATAATCATCCTCCAGTGCATATTATTACTGCAGCGTTTGATCGTTCTCCACCACGCTTGTATTTACGACACAAACACATCTCACGGTGAGATCGATACGAGACGTCTCTTGCAGTCACGCAGCTTTGGATATTAATGGAAAACCTGATGCCTAATAATAATGATGAACACATAGCTTCACTTCACGATTACAGCTGTAGTTTGGCTCCAGAAGGAAGGTTTTTCATGAAGTTTCCAGCAGAAGTGGAGCCGCGTTTCGCTCTCACTGCCGCTCTTGTCAATTCCAGCCCATTACCTGGCCTCATTTCCGTCTTTCTCGCTGTTTGTTCTCCTGTAATTACTGAGCTCTCCTGGATAAAATTGTGCTACATGCAATTACGGCCTGGTTACCATGGAGATGCATGCTCGATACATACGATTGGACGGAGGGTCAGGACACTCCCCCTCCTCGAGCGTGACATCATCGATGGCGATGTCCCCCTCGATCCCGGGGCCGCGGATGCCCTCGAATATCACCTGTGTGATGGAAATGGAGCACAAACAAAATAAAGCTTGTCTCCAGAGCCTCTTCTGGACTCGACATAAGCTACTGTAAAATATGAGAGGTTGTGCCATTAGACTATTTTTAAAATACAGCATGACCTCAAGTGACTTACTGTTTCATACGATGCTTTGTGACTTCATAAAAACATTTAGGACATAAAATTATATATATATATATATATTGTATTTACAAAAAAAATATAAATATAACATTAAGACTTTTGTCTTTGAAAGAAGTCTCTTCTGCTCACCAAGGCTGCATTTATTTGATCAAAAATACAGTAAAACAGTGAAATATTTTTGATGTGAATATCTGTTAAACTGTAATTTATTTCTGTGATCTACTCCAGTCTTCAGTGTTACATGATCTTCAGAAAGCATTATAATATGCTGATTTGCTGCTCAACAAACATTTCTGATTATTATCAATGTTGAAAACAGTTGTGCTGCACAATATTTTTGAGGAAACCGTGATGCATTTTATTTTTCAGGATTCACAGATGAACAGAAAGTTCAGAAGAACAGCATTTATTTGAAATAGAAATCTTTTGTACCATTATAAATGTCTTTACTGGCACTTTTGATCAATATTAATATTTAATTGATTAATAAAAGTTTTTTTTTTGTATCAGCTAGTTGCCAAATCAAAATGTCTCATTATTATTTAATTAAAGTTAACGTACTAAAAGAACTAAAACAAAACAAACTGAAAAAAACCTAAATGAATAAAATTTATATAGACATTAAAAAAAGTAATAAAAATGACAAAAAAGCCTAACAAAAGTTCTAAAACTTTAACTAAAATTAAAATGAAAACAGAAAATATAAAAATAGAAGAAGACGCGTCACGCGCTCAGAATGCGCTTAGGACAGTTCGGACATTGCAGTAAATCAGAGGTAAAAAACTATATAAATACTGTTCAGTTTCTTGCACAGACCGATCATTTCGTGTCTTTACACATCAATGTGTCGTCACGAGCTGAAAGAAGAAGACGCGTCACGCGCTCAGAATGCACTTAGGACAGTTCGGACATTGCAGTAAATCAGAGGTAAAAAACTATATAAATACTGTTCAGTTTCTTGCACACACCGATCATTTCGTGTCTTTGCACATCAATGTATCGTCACAAGCCGCAGGGTTTAATTTGGTTTTGTTTGTGTATGTTTTTTTGACTCTCAAAGCCGTGATTCCCATCCACTTCCATTATATGACTGATAGACTGCAACGGTTTGAGTTGAAAATCTCCGTTTGTGTTCTACTGAAGAAACAAAGTCACCTACATCTTGGATGCCCTGGGGGTAAGCAGATAAACATCACATTTTCATTTTTGGGTGAACTATCCCTTTAATGACTAAAACTATAAATTTCCTTCAAAACGGACCTAAACCTCACAAAAATGCTCTATAAATACTGAATGAATGTGAATGTCTCCGTGTTACACGTGCAGTTCGCTCACCTGGAAGGAGGCAGTAGGATGGATGCTAATTTTGGCTTGTCTCCATCGGTCCCCTTGGTTCCCGCTAAGAGACCAGACTGGACCGGCATCTGAAGTCGACTGACCTTTCTGCTTCACAAATGCATTCAGAGAGCCTGTGGGAAAATACAATCAATTAATTTAACAACTGAACTCCGTCCAACAGAAGAACTGAAGAGCGCAAGTCAAATTGCAAATCAATCGATTGTACTTGGTTTCTACCTGGTCAAAGCTGTAGGATGGTAAATTAACAATCATGCTTGCTTTGGGTATTTGGGAAAGGTGTGTGGAAATCTGAAGACAATAATCAACTTTTTTTCATGAACTGGTCAGTTTTGAGGTCTATTTTGCTTCCATGACATGCCTTGTTTCAGACGTGTGGAAAGAAAACATTTCAATTTCAATTCTAGCACATCTTCAAAAGTTTTTCCTCCACTTAAGCAGCACTTACATACACCAAAACTTAGAGTTTGATTCCTCTCTATATTCTGAAGATTTTTACTGAGGGGTTTGTTCATATAACATTCACACTAATTTATATAGCATTTTATTCCTAAAAACATGGTGAAATGTTTGTTTTCTGTCTGTTGACAGTATTTTCTGATTTATGGAGTAATAAAAAGAGAAATCAAGAATCAACTCTGGAAAAACATTTAACTCTAAAATATCAACAAAATCAAATAAAAATTTTGAACCAATGTTCAGACTAGTGGTGGGAAAAATCATCCAAAATACACATATAACTGTTCGTTTTATTATATTTTGATCTATTTGTGTCTGTAGATTTAATTTCCAATCAATAACTTTAAAAGTTTTTCCTCCACTCCAGCAGCACTTACATACACCAAAACTTAGAGTTTTATTTCTGTCTATGTTCTGAAGATTTTTACTGAGGGGTTTGTTCATATAACATTCACTTGATTTTTTTTAACAACATTTTATGTGAAAATGTATTTCTGCCTGTTTGTGGTAGGCTATTTTCTGATTTATGGAGTGATAAAAAAGAGAAATCCAGAATCCCTCTGGATAAACCTTTAACTCTAATATGTCAACAAAATCAGACAAGAATGTTGAACCAATGTTCAGACTAGTGGAAAGAAAACATAAAAAAAACACACTGCACTTTATCTATTTGTATCTGTAGATTTCAATAGCAATACATATATTTAAAAAAATTTTTGTCCAATTCAGCAGCACTTACATACACCAAAACTTACAGTTTTACTCCTATCTATATTCTGAAGGATTTTATAGAGAGGTTTGTTCATTTACCATTTGGTTGATATATTATTTTAAATTATATTTCTTAAACAAGGAGAAAATTTATAGTTTATCTCTCTGTTGACAGTATTTTCTGATTTATGGAGTAATAAAAAGAGAAATCCAGAATCCCCTCTATAAAAACTTTGAACTCTAATATGTCAACACAATCAAACAAGAATATTAAGTCTGGCTTTATCCAGTGTTCAATTTTATGTTCTGGAAATGTATGCAAATTGTATGCACCTACAGCGTTTTGCCTTAAACAAGACATTACGGTCAGGTTTAGGTAGTCAATCCGCTCAATCTTCCTGAGTGAAACACTTGTAAAGAGGAATGAAAGCGTTTCTGCTCATGTTAATGTGAGCGATATCCTCTTATCCTCTTAAATGGACTCCTCTCTCATTATATTCCAGCAGCTGCTCCGCTGGGATAAAACGTCGGGTTTAGAGATGAATGAGGTGTTGTGGTGCTTCTGTACAGCTGTATATTCAACCATATGCACAACAAATATGGCAATCTTTATCTGTGCAGATTCAAAGTGCTCATTAATCTTTAAAACTCTCTTAAGTGGAAGTGGGGAAAAAATCTGTGAATTTAAATATGGTACAATGTGTTAAAAAGACTTCAGAGTCAGAATTGTCATTATTAACTAAAACTATCAAAATTGTTTCAAATGAAATAAAGGTGAAACAAAATAAAACACAAAAATTAAATAAAAAAAAATACTATAACTTCAATGAAAATCAGTAAAGTTGTAAAAATGAAGTAAAATTAAATATTTAAATTGCTAAAACTAAATTAATAAATGAATAAAACTAAAATTAAAATAATAAACACCCGGTTTCAAACACAAGACTAAAATGTAAGTCTGAGCTGTTTCAACTGAAAGAAACTTGCACTGACTGATCTTAAATATATCAGTGTCTTTGTTTTGTCTCTTCTAATTGAACTATGGTCTAATCCTGGTTTAGTCTAAGCCCTGTATGTGAAACCAGGCCAGTGAAAGATAAATGAAATTATAAAAAAACTAAAACTAATAAAAATGACAAAAGCACATAACAAAATTACTAAAACTCACACTAAAATGAAAATGAAAAAAAAAACAAACAAACAAAAAAAACAATAATAATGATAATTTGTAACATTGCATTGGCAACTAACTGAAATACGTTTAAAAACTCAATTACAAAAATTGAAATAACAAACTAAATTAAAGCCAAACAGAATTACAAAAAAACTCACAAAGTTCTTAAAACTTGCACTAAAATCAAAATGAAAACGGAATGAAAACCAGTTTCATTAATAATAAAAAAAAAAAACATTGAAAACTTAAAAATGTGTAATGTTTGCTTTGGCAACTAACTGAAATATAAATTACTAAAATAAACTATTGAAACTACTGAAAACTATGAAAATTGTTTTCAGTAACTGAAAGCTGAAATAAAATAAAAGACAAAATTAGATAAATGTAAAAAAAAAAACTTAAATGCAAATTATTAAAGTAACAAGTTTAAATTTCTAAAACGAAATTACTAAAACTGAAATAAAAAATAAAGCTAAATAGAATTATAAAAAACAAAAATGAATATAATCTAAATATAATATAGTTATTATAATTATAAAAAATATAAATTAAGAAAAAAAAAAAACTAACATTCACTTCAAAACATTAATAAATACAATAATAGTACACTGTACATTTTACTAAACCACTATAGAGGTCAAAGTGTGGTCAGTAAGTGCAAAAAGTGATCATGTTGATGGGTTTTTAGCACGTCTGTGGCTCTTACCAATGTGTTTGCCGTACATGTGGTAGTAGAAGCTGAAGCAGTACACCGGAGGGCTGGTGATGCTGTAGGGGTTTTTGGGGGCCACATTAAATGTGGGGCTCAGGAGACGCGCCGTGTCGCCATCTTTACGAGGTCTGGACGTCTCGATGTACATGAAGAAACCTGATAACCACACAAACACAATCATGAGACACACACAGTAATAGAAACTGCTGTAACACACGTGTGACACTGAAAACTGGAGTAATGATGCTGAAAATGAAAACTGTTATTTTAAATTGCATATATAGAATATCTGCAATATATAGAATATTTGATTATGTAATATGTAAAAATATATTTAATATACAATATTTCTAATTTATTCTGTACAACTACAAAATGGGAATTTAGCCAGAAACTCTGTATATACTAATATTACTACTACATAGTGTATCATATATTAAATATAAATAAATATTTCTAAAATGATTTATATAAATAATTAAAATGTTAAAAATTTTACAGGTTGAAGATGACAGAAATGATGAAGATTAGGTATGAGCTGCTCAGGTGAGAGAGACTCTGATGGCTGTGAAGACCAGCTTCTGACGACACACTGATTCTGTCCTAAAGGCCTCAGACGCTCGTACCCTGTTTGGAGCCGCTGCGGTCCCCGCTGGGCCCCGTGTTGGGCGTGTATTTGGTGTCGCGTGTGGCTGCGCTGTGTCTCGTCCAGTCGAAGTCGTCATTCTTGTCCTGAGTGAACATGCAGACGGGATCCTCCTCAAAACTGCAGTGAAACTCTCCTGAGAACAAACAGAAGCAGGCTTAGAAAGATCATCATCATCATCATTATCATCATCACCATCCTCATCATCCTCATTCTCATCATCATCATCATCATCATCCTCATTGTCATCATCATTCTCATCATCATCATCATCATCATCATCCTCATTGTCATCATCATTATCCTCTTCATCATCCTCATCATCATCCTCATCGTCATCATCATTATCCTCTTCATCATCCTCATCCTCATCATCCTCATTCTCATCATCATCATCATCACCATCCTCATCCTCATCATCATTCTCATCATCATCATCATCATCATCCTCATTGTCATCATCCTCATTCTCATCATCATCCTCATCATTATCCTCATCATCATCATCGTCGTCATCATCATCGTCATCATCATCATCCTCATCATCCTCATCATCATCATCATCCTCATCATGATCCACGTCATCATCCACGTCATCATCCTCATCATTATCCTCATCATCATCCTCATCATCATCCTCATCATCATCATCATCATCATCATCCTCGTCATCATCCACGTCATCATCGACGTCATCATCCTCATCATTATCCTCATCATCATCCTCATCATCATCCTCATCATCATCCACGTCATCATCCTCATCATCATCATCGTCGTCATCATCATCATCCTCATCATTATCCTCGTCATCATCCTCATCATCATCATCATCATCATCCTCATCATCATCCTCATCATTATCCTCATCATCATCCTCATCATCATCATCATCATCATCATCCTCGTCATCATCCACGTCATCATCGACGTCATCATCCTCATCATTATCCTCATCATCATCCTCATCATCATCCTCATCATCATCCACGTCATCATCCTCATCATCATCATCGTCGTCATCATCATCATCCTCATCATTATCCTCGTCATCATCCTCATCATCATCATCATCATCATCCTCATCATCATCCTCATCATTATCCTCATCATCATCCTCATCATCATCATCATCATCATCTCACACACTCATGCATTCACACCGCTGCCGGTAGGAAGATTTACAGACGCTCTGATGATCGAATGTTTGGTCTTTATTTAAAGGAGCCGCAACGCAAAGAAGCATGTTGATCTTGTGCAGACTTACCACAAATAAGTTAACCTCATGAAATATGTGACGCAGACCACAAAACCAGTCTTAAGGGTCAGTTTTTCTAAATTGAGGTTTATGCATCATCTGAAAGCTGAATAAATAATATTTCCATTGATGTATGGTTTGTTAGGATAGGACAATATTTGGCTGAGATACAACTATTTGAAAATCTGGAATCTGAGGGTGCAAAAAAATCTAAATATTGAGAAAATCATCTTTAAAGTTGTTCAAATGAAGTTCTTAGCAATGCATATTACTAATCAAAAATTAAGTTTTGATATATCCCAGGTTAAAAAAGTACACTTCCATAATGTACTTAAAGTGCTCTATTGTCACACACTAATTTTGTACTTAATATACTAAAAATGATTCTTTAGTACTTCTTAAGATGAACTTAAGTTCAACTGTGCTATTTTGGGACACCATGAATAAATACTAGAACCCATCTTTCATACACTAGTACACTCAAGTGTACTACAAGTGGTAACTAAATACGTTTTTTAAATACGGAGATAGTATGTTAAAAGTGTCTGTTTGAAGTGGCCTGAAAGCATGTGTTGTGTTTGGAAACGAGCGTTGGAGAGATTCCTCGTCTTCAGGACTGTCACTAACACACACTGATGAGCAGCACTGTGAGATTCAGCCGCTGCTGTTTGAGGATGAATGTTCATCAGCATTAACACAGGCTTCACCCTCACGACTCAAACTAATGCAGGAGATCCTCGAGAAACCAGAGAACACGCTACACTCCTGAAAATACTCTAGAAAGCAAGGCAGGAATACTGCATAAATACTCACTCAGATCAGGATTGATGGGAGCTGTGAAGAGAACACATTCATCAGATCAGCAGCTGAGTTACAGTAAACACATCGCACTTCAATTAATAACAGTTATTCATTATTATAATTAACACTTGACCCTAATTTCATTCAATACAACACCAAAAAATCACTATGAAAAACTTTAATATTAAAACTTTTCACACATGCCAAAAATAAATATTAAAAAAATTACTAAATTGCAGAAATCGCTAGTAAATTTCACAAATAATTACAAAGAAACAGCAAGAAACACACTGAATGAAGCATGTAATTCTGAAGTAGAAAGACTGAAATTATATTTGGTTGTAAAACACTCGAATATATACTGTATATATATATATATCTTTTATGTACAATTCTGAAAAATAATTTTTTCAACTACAGGTATTGAACAACTATTCATAAATGTTTTTATTTTAACACGCTGTGAATATTATAAACCTTGTGTCCAGTATTTTCACTTTTTTAATTATTTCCCACATATTACTAAATAAATAAATAAACACAAACAAACATGAGAACATGTGGTAATTATAATGGCATTTAATATAAATGTATAAACTGAATATTATAGACAGTATTTTTACTGTTTGCAATATTAAAAGCAGTATTTGCACTTTTTTGCTATTTTTCACTATTATATATAATAAACTTGAGATAAAAATTAAAAACAGTATTTTTTACTATTTTCATGTTTTCACTATTTTAATCTAATTTTAATGTATACGTGTTTATTTTAACATTTAAAAAAACATTTATTTTATAACAAAAATGAATGATGAATAAAATGTTTTTTTGAACGATTAAAAAAAATGTAAAACTTTTTTTAACATTTATTTTTCATATTATTTTCACTATTTTAATTAAAATTTAAACAACATTAAAACATTATTCTTATTTTTTTTAAACATTTATTTGATCATTTTTCAAACAGTTTTCTAAAAGATTGTGTTCTTTCCTTCAGTCTGTTAGAGAAAGCTGAGCGAACACTATAACCAAAGCAATCAGCGGCTTTAATGAGTCTGACAGACAAACGAACCTTCAGCTCTGATCACGAGAAACTACAGACGACATGAAAACCTTCCGCTCAGAACGGAGGAACTGTGATGCAACGTCATGAAACGCTGATGAAACGAGCCGCTCGCAGCAAACAACCCACAGCCGGAGAGAAAACAGCAATAATCACGCTTATGAGCGCAGATCCTTACTTTTTACATTACTAATGGGGGAAAAAACTTTCTTTAATTTAAATTAATTTAAAATGAGTAAATATAATAATAATAAAAAAATCCCCTCATATACTGTGTAATAATAAAACAATGTAATTTTATTTTATTTAAAGTTAATAAATATAATAATGATAAAAACGCCAAGGTCTTTAAATATAAATGTTATATATATATACATTTAAATATAAATACAAAAAAAAAAGTTCTTAAAAGGCCATTTTTGTTGATTTAATTTAAAATTAATAATTATAATAAAACATAAATTTAAGTCTTTAAATATAAATACAAGTCTAAATATGAATACAAATTAAATAAAAAATAATAAATTTGCTAAAAAACGAAATCTAATTTGCTAAATCTAAGTCCTTATATATATGTTTCTAAAATGCTTTTTTCTGATGTATTGTTTAATTTAATTTAAAATTAACAAGTCTAATAAAAAAACTCTCAGCCTAATTCTTTAAATATAAATGTTTAAGCCTAAATATAAATACATAGATACCAAAGATATTTGTTCCTAATTTTTCTGATTTAGGAAAAGATGAAGTCCTTAAATATATATGTTCATAAAATGCCTTTTTTTCTGATGTACTGTTTAATTTAATTTAAAATTAATTAAATTAAAATTAAATTCTTTAACCCTCAATCAACCTTCGGGACAAATTGTGGGCAAAATCATTTTGTTTTGTTTTTTTAAAAACAGTTTCCTTAATCTGAGCGGTTCAAGACTTGGCTACTTTTCGTAAGTTTGTCGCCTGAACACACACACACTCACACACACACACACACACAAAGAGGACTCGATTAAACAATGTTAAGTGGTTGGACAAAAAAAAAACTCCTTAATTTGACCTTCGTGTCCAAAAATGGGCACCCATAGGAAATGAAAGGGAAATACCAAAATTCAAAGCATTTTTTAAAATTATTTGTCTAATAAAAATCAATAAATCCAAAACAATTCACATCAAACATACACAGAAATGAAGGTTTGAGCCTATACAACATTGTCAATGTGTCAAACACACACACACACGCGCACACTAACTCACACACACACACACACACACACACACATACATACTCACTCACTCTCACTCACTCACTCACTCTCACACACACAAGCGCACGCGCGTACACACACACACTCACTCACTCACTCACTCACTCAGCATCATATGACCCCTTTAAATATTAAATTTAACATTAAAATAAGCATATTTTACATAAAAAAAGATGGTACTTTTAGAGGTAAAAACACCAAAATCACAGAAAATTGCATAAATTAATAGATTTTATTTTATCGAAGATGGTGATATGACATTTATAAAAAAAAAAAAAAAAAATTGGGATCACACCTGAGACCTTCGTGACCAAATTTGTCCACGAAGGACAGATTAAGGGCTGTTATACGAAGGATGCTTGAGGGTTAAATATAAATGCTTAAGTCTAAATAACACACACACCACTCACTCACTCACTCACTCACTCACTCACTCACTCTCACACACACACACACACACACAACACACACACACACACTCACTCACTCACTCACTCACTCACTCACTCACTCACACACACACCACACACACCACTCACTCACTCACTCACTCACTCACTCACTCACTCACTCACTCACTCACTCACTCACTCACTCACTCACTCACTCACTCACTCACTCACTCACTCACTCACTCACTCACTCACTCACTCACTCACTCACTCACTCACTCACTCACTCACTCACTCACTCACTCACTCACTCACTCACTCACTCACTCACTCACTCACTCACTCACTCACTCACTCACTCACTCACTCACTCACTCACTCACTCACTCACTCACTCACTCACTCACTCACTCACTCACTCACTCACTCACTCACTCACTCTCACTCACTCACAC
>NW_015663837.1:86456-87819 GCF_001515625.1 Sinocyclocheilus rhinocerous
CATTACAGTATGGTAGGGGCGTAACATTTCCGTCACATGCTTGAGGTATTCGGCCAATCACAATGCACTGGATTAGCTGGCCAATCATAGCACACCTCGCTTTTTCAGACCGATGAGTTTTGTAAAAATCGACGCGTTTCAGAAAGGCGGGGCATAGAGGAGAAACAATAATGTACAGTATGTGGAAAATAATGTGTTTTTTAACCTTAAACCGCATAAACACATTTCATTACACCAAATACACAAAATAATGTTCTTTTTAGCAGCATCATATGACCCCTTTAAATATTAAATTTAACATTAAAATAAGCATATTTTACATAAAAAAAGATGGTACTTTTAGAGGTAAAAACACCAAAATCACAGAAAATTGCATAAATTAATAGATTTTATTTTATCGAAGATGGTGATATGACATTTATAAAAAAAAAAAAAAAAAATTGGGATCACACCTGAGACCTTCGTGACCAAATTTGTCCACGAAGGACAGATTAAGGGCTGTTATACGAAGGATGCTTGAGGGTTAAATATAAATGCTTAAGTCTAAATATAAATACCAAATACTGTCAGACTTGTGTTCCCGTTTTGTTGTTTTCCTCCCCATGTGTTCCTTGTTTTCCCTCATGTGTTTCCATGCCCATGCCCTTCCTCTAAATGTATATGTTCGTGTAAATTTAGAAAGTGATTCTCCCTAAAAGAAGTTTAAAGTCACTAACATTAAGAAGTGAATAAAATGTAAAATTAAAAAGTAATCTCTGATATTTACTACAACCAAATATGCATGTGAAGGATGTATTGCATTAAAATATATAAATGCATTAAAGCTGAAATAGGTTTTAGTGTCTCAGTATAAACTAATATAGCTTGACAAACATGATCAAGAAATGGAGAAAACAAGCCGTACAGTATAAATAAATAAGTAATAAACAAGCTAAAGGACGAGGGAAACTAGCAGCGAGTTATTTTCATAAAACACAAAGAAAAACGTCGATCGATTCGTGTCACGCTGAATGGATGCAGAGCTTCAGTTTAACCTCAGAACAATGTTAACACCGAGTGATTTATGAAACGCTTTTGCCTGCTGAAAGAATTGATTTTAATGCACTCGATTAAACGCACAAATCACAAATCATCTCAAAGCCAACGAGTTCTTGAGGAATATTGGCCGAGAAACACGCTGTTATTATAAAACATCAACACAAAAACAGAAACACGACAGCACAATTAAAGCACGTGCCATGCATTCATTAATGTCCTCCTGAAGAATATTCATGAACAAAACACCAACACAGAGAACAACTCACACTCAGACACACGCACACTCACACACACACACACACGCACACGCACACACACACACACA
>NW_015663837.1:87914-89310 GCF_001515625.1 Sinocyclocheilus rhinocerous
CACACACACACACACACACTACACACACACACACACACACACACACACACAAATAACCAGCATACATCAGATTCAGATGGAAGGCATATATCTTTGCTATTTATATTTACAATAAACATGTAATATTGATATTAAAAGACTCAGGCTTAGATATTTGATTTTTATAATGTTTATTCATTTCGAATTATTATTGTTTTTAATAATTAAACAATAAATCAGAAAAAATTGCCTTTTAGGAACGTATTTTTTTGTATTTAGATTTATTTATATATATACAGTATATTTATTATATATATATGATTTTTAAAATTATTATTCAATAACAATTAGATAACATTTGCATTTTTTCTTAGTTTTTTAATGACATTAAATCATAATTGTTTTGTTTTAATTATTAAACAATAAATCAGAAAAACCACCTTTTAGGAACATGTATTCTTTGTATTTATTTTAAAATTTATATTAAATATTTGTATTCATATTGATGCTTCGTTTTTTTTACTATTTATTAATTTTAAATGAAATTACATTGTTTTAATTATTAAACAAGTAATCAGAAAACAATGGCCTTTTAGGAACATGTACTTTTTGTATTTATACAGTATTTCGATTTATATTAAACATTTATTATCATATTTAAAGACTTATGCTTAGAGTTTTGATTAAATTGAATCATTTGAAATGACATTAAATAACATTTTTAATTATTAAACAGTAAATCAATGTTTTTTTTGTAGCATGTATTTTTTTCTATTTAGATAAAAATTTATTTTAAACATTTATATTTAAAGACTAAGGCTCAGATTTTTGTTTTATTATCATATTAAATTTTTTTTTTTAATTATTAAACAATAAATCATTAAAAAATGGCCTTTTAGGACTTTTTCTTGTCGTTGTTTCACTATAAGAATGGAAGCCTGTTTCCCGCTGTCTTTGATAAGTGCAGCCGACCGTTAAAACATCTTTCTTCATTATTATCTGGATCTGAAGGGAGTTTCACAGAATCACAATCAGACGAGTATCACTTCATATGGACAGCTCAAGTTTTCAGATGAAGCATCGACACAAACGGACGTCATGAAGGTCGATTAGCAGACGAGAGCAAGCGTTTGTGGTTTTCATAAGCTCTTTAGTGACATAAAGATGAGCATTAGAGGATTATAACCATCAAACGACATTCATTCATCATAAACGACCCTGAGCGCTTGTTATGTGATCCGCTGCGCTGTTTTGACGCACCGTTCACTTAAAATGGTGCTGTTACGGCTCGCGGTCCCGGTGGATGGCGGGGTGCGGATGCGGTCCGCCTTTTGAACATCTGTTATATAAGTATTTACGGATAAAAGACTCGAGTTGCTTTTAAAATTTTCACGATTCCTTTTCCTTTTCCTCGAGT
>NW_015663837.1:92321-95521 GCF_001515625.1 Sinocyclocheilus rhinocerous
TCCGGATGGATGCCGGGGTGCGGATGCGGTCCGCCTTTTGAACATCTGTTATATAAGTATTTACGGATAAAAGACTCGAGTTGCTTTTAAAATTTTCACGATTCCTTTTCCTTTTCCTCGAGTCAAGTCTGGAGTCTATAAAAATGCGACTCGAGTCCGAGTCACTAACTCGAGTGCCCATCTCTGCATTGAGATTGAAAACGTGAAAAGCATTTAGTCTTGTCTCATATATTTCCAAACATTGTTTTGCTGCTGAGAGAGAAAAAAAACCCAAATCTACAGGTTCCAGACCAGATCCTTAACGTGATTGTTTCACATTATGAAGAATAGTGATTTTATAAAACAGTCATAACCCTATATTTTCCCAATTCATTCATATTGTGTCAGATCAGCAACTTCTCATTAACGAGTGAATGTGAAAAAAAATCTAAGTTTTGAATGTTTTCATATTATTGCTGCATTTACTGTTTTTAATAACTAAAAATGTGAGATTTTTTTCAGTTTTAAAATGACACATGAACTACACCAAGAAAAACTACAGTGAAAAAAAAATCATTGTATGAAATTTATAAGAATATATAACCACAGAATTACTGGAATGAACGGAATTTAATTAAATTCCTTTATTAATGTATAATTAATAAATGATTGCTCAAAAACAGTCCAAATTTATGAACCCTACGTATTTATTTCTATCAAAACAACATAAATATTACTCTGAAATAATAAACTAAACTTTCAGATTAAAACGTTTTCCGTTTTTATGCTGCAGTGCAGGGGCAATTCTAGGATTTTCATTTTAGGGGGGCTCAGCCCCCAGTGAGGGTATGTATATAATAATAATAGCCTAATAATATACTGTATATATATATATATATATATATATATAAATAAAATAAAAAATGTTTGATTAATAGGGGTCGTATACTAAACTTATTGCAGTATTCCACTGTTGCCACATGCACTGGAATATGTATTATATTGAAAGTTACATTTTCAAATGAAAATGGCAACATGATCGTTTTTTAAAGTATGCGTTCATATGTGCTTAATTTTCGCTGGAGGAAACAGCTGTGGTGTGATGAGGGGTGAACGCAGTGACAAAAAGGCTACAGTAGATGGGGAACCGATTATTGCTCCCCCATGATATTTGGTAAACTGGATTTATGACAGCACAGATGCAGATATTATAACGATTTATCGATAAGCACACACCTTGTCCTCTGTTTCTCGCTCTGCGCCGCCGCGCTCTGCGGATTGAAAAAGAATGCGCTGAAAGACGGGGAGGAGCCGATCGAAGTCTGTCGCCATTTTCATATGAAATTTAAAGGGGACCTGAGGCGATCACGAATTCGTGTGCAATTTATGGAGCTAATCGCAAGATTTTAAGGGGGCTGAGTAGTCATTTTAGAATTCCCTAAAAATGGCCTAGCGACGCCCATGCTGCAGTGGCTCATCAATAGACATACACATTCATGTCCATCAACAAAATTCATCCCAAAAAGTGTGTGAGATATGGAGAAAAGACAAAATATATTTTACAAAAGTTTTTGACAGTAATATAACTCCATAGACAATTTTACAAAAAGTTTTTTTGACACTATTGGGACTCCATACATACCTGGGTCAAAATGATCGGAACATGAAACCTGCAACATCTTTTAAAAAATAACTAAAAAATCTTTAAAAAAAAGGTCTTAAAGCACTTGTAAAGTTTTGTTCCCTTACTAAAGACTATGCTTTTTTTTTTTTTTTTAAAGAAATTTTTATGCATCTCTTTAGTGTCCAAACAGTCTGGAATGCATTACAAGGGTTAAATCAGGATTTTCTGTGTCAAGCAGTGTTTTATTATGGTCTGCTTTCTGAACTCCAGGCCAGACTAATCATCCGTAATGCAGGCACCGAGGTCACGTCGATGTTATTAATCTGTGTTAAGCCAGAGACACAGCATTCATTCTGTAATATGTTTAATAGATGACAGATTAACAGCTAACCTGCATTCAGAGCTCCTCCAGTCGCTCACAAACAACACAGAGACGAAAAACCCACAGACAGCAAACAGACATAATGAAATTGTCTCAGAAGACGATTGAATGTCACCCTTGACCCCTTTTAGTGATTGTTAATGAACCCATTCATCATCATTGTTTCATATTAGTTTACTGAAATACAGAAATGGATTGTTTGATTATTAAAGGATTATGATTATTTGATCTTCACAAGCAACAGCGTGACTGAATTGTTAACAACCAATGACACATAAAACTCTCAAATACTGAACTCTTCTATGAGTTTTAACTATTATTGGTTATGACATACACTACTGTTCAAAATGTTGTTTTATTTAAAGAAATTGATACTTTTATTAATCAAGGATGCATTAAATTGATCAAAAGTGTCAGTAAAGACATTTATAATGTTACAAAAGATTTCTATTTCAAATAAATTATGTTCTGTTGAACTTTCTATTCAGCTGTGAATCCTGAAAAATAAAATGCATCACCGTTTCCACAAAAATATTGTGCAGCACAACTGTTTTCAATGTTGATAATAATCAGAAATGTTTCTTGAGCAGCATATCAGCATATTAGAATGATTTCTGAAGATCATGTGACACTGAAGACTGGAGTAATGATGCTGAAAATACAGCTGCGCATCACAGAAATAAATTACAGTTTAACAGATATTCATATAGAAAACAGCTATTTTAAACTGTAAAAATTTACTGTATTTTTGATCAAATAAATGCAGCTTTGGGGAGCAGAAGAGATTTCTTTTTATCAAAAACATTAAAAAACAAAATATCCTGTTTCATTCAATGTGTTACTTTTCGTTTCTGTGTAATTATTTGTGAAATTTCCTCGCAGTTTCTGTAGTGTATTTTAAAGGGGTCCTATTATGCTCTTTTACAAAGTCTTGATTTTGTTTTGGGGGTGTACTAGAACAGGCTCTCATACTAGCTTGTTCGAAAAACACATTCTTTTTCACATATTTTACATTATTACAACACCTCTCTCCCCAGTCTAGCATGAACTCGAATAGTTCCTGTATCAAATGAAAGCCCGCCTTCTGAAATACGAAATGTGCTGTGATTGGTTAGCAAGGCCAGTGTGTGTTGTGATTGGCACCACTCGGCGCCTGGTCGGGAAATGTCATGCCACTCGGCACCTGGTCGGGAAATGTCATGCCCCTTACCATAG
>NW_015663837.1:95583-96359 GCF_001515625.1 Sinocyclocheilus rhinocerous
CTAAAAAAAATTTCTTATCGGCGGCATATTCGCCGATACCGATATATCGCGACAGGCTCATATCGGCAAAACGATATATCGGTCGGGCTCTAGTGATAACACTCGTTGCCTTCTCTAGTGCAGCTCAACCAGGTCTCGTCCCATTCGTCGATATTTGTGATATCACAAATCCCGGAAAATATGCGTTGTAGTCCAAACGAGTCGTTCGTTGTAGTTTTTGAAAAGTGATTTCTGTTAAATAAAATATCTCCTTTTGAATTGGACTTTGACCTTTGTAACTTCGCAGATCTTTTTCATGCTCAAACAGCAACATTACATACTAACTAAAGTTGAAAAAGCATAATAGGACCCCTTTAAAGTAAAGCTGGTGTGCAGTGCAGATCAGACGACTGATGTTTAATCGTACCGCTGTATGTGACGACTCTGGTGCTGGAGTCTCCCTCTCCGAAGCGTGTGATGGGCGTCAGTCGAACCACGTATGCCTCGGGTCGGATGAGCTCCGTCAGATTATGAGTGATCAGCTCTCCTTTCTGGATGTTTCCCTCCACGGGAATATCCTGCTCCCACCAGCGCTGCTGCCCCGTCTGGAGGAGAGATCAGATTGAAATGATCCAAACATATAATGCAGTGATTGAGAGCTGAAGAAATAAAGGCTCCTCAGAAGATGTGAGATGTTCTGGAAGCTTGTGAAGATCATTCCTCCGCTGGGGAACAGTGAAAGTAAAGCTTCTGGAAACAAACGCTCCTCAAAAGATCCTGAGGATCAGATTTGAGAC
>NW_015663837.1:98983-121588 GCF_001515625.1 Sinocyclocheilus rhinocerous
TAAACTGATCTAAATATCAGTGGTCGCTCTATATCTCCAGTAATAAGATGAGATTGAAATGATCCAAACATATAATGCAGTGATTGAGAGCTGAAGAAATAAAGGCTCCTCAGAAGATGTGAGATGTTCTGGAGGCTTGTGAAGATCATTCCTCCGCTGGGGAACAGTGAAAGTAAAGCTTCTGGAAACAAACGCTCCTCAAAAGATCCTGAGGATCAGATTTGAGACTCTAAAACATGATTGATGGAGAATCAAGTAAAGCTGAGCTGCTTCAGTCCAGTAAGTGTTCATCTGGAGATATTACTGCAGTTATTCTGACGCTTACTTGATAAAAATCAGTCAAGATTTGACAGCAGAAAGACACGAGAAGCACGAACTGAAGCTGGACGTTTGTACAACTACACTAAAAGAGCTTTGACTGATAAAAAAACTCTAAACTATCAATCAGACGTGGTGAGCAGAAGAGACTTAAAACAACTTAAAAAATCTCGGCAAGCTGAAATAAAATAAGTTCACTTTTTATACATATTTTTATATTTGTGTTTGTGTATGTAAAAGGATGCACTAAAACAAAATAAAGTAAATGCAATTTACAAAAAAAAGTAAATGCACTAGAAATACATTTACAAATTAATAAACACACTCACTCACTCACTCACTCTCTCACTCTCTCACACACACACACTCACTCTCTCTCTCTCACACACACACACTCACTCTCTCTCTCTCACACACACACACTCACTCTCTCTCTCTCACACACACACACTCACTCTCTCTCTCTCACACACACACACTCACTCTCTCTCTCTCACACACACACACTCACTCTCTCTCTCTCACACACACACACTCACTCTCTCTCTCTCACACACACACACTCACTCTCTCTCTCTCACACACACACACTCACTCTCTCTCTCTCACACACACACACTCACTCTCTCTCTCTCACACACACACACTCACTCTCTCTCTCTCACACACACACACTCACTCTCTCTCTCTCACACACACACACTCACTCTCTCTCTCTCACACACACACACTCACTCTCTCTCTCTCACACACACACACTCACTCTCTCTCTCTCACACACACACACTCACTCTCTCTCTCTCACACACACACACTCACTCTCTCTCTCTCACACACACACACTCACTCTCTCTCTCTCACACACACACACTCACTCTCTCTCTCTCACACACACACACTCACTCTCTCTCTCTCACACACACACACTCACTCTCTCTCTCTCACACACACACACTCACTCTCTCTCTCTCACACACACACACTCACTCTCTCTCTCTCACACACACACACTCACTCTCTCTCTCTCACACACACACACTCACTCTCTCTCTCTCACACACACACACTCACTCTCTCTCTCTCACACACACACACTCACTCTCTCTCTCTCACACACACACACTCACTCTCTCTCTCTCACACACACACACTCACTCTCTCTCTCTCACACACACACACTCACTCTCTCTCTCTCACACACACACACTCACTCTCTCTCTCTCACACACACACACTCACTCTCTCTCTCTCACACACACACACTCACTCTCTCTCTCTCACACACACACACTCACTCTCTCTCTCTCACACACACACACTCACTCTCTCTCTCTCACACACACACACTCACTCTCTCTCTCTCACACACACACACTCACTCTCTCTCTCTCACACACACACACTCACTCTCTCTCTCTCACACACACACACTCACTCTCTCTCTCTCACACACACACACTCACTCTCTCTCTCTCACACACACACACTCACTCTCTCTCTCTCACACACACACACTCACTCTCTCTCTCTCACACACACACACTCACTCTCTCTCTCTCACACACACACACTCACTCTCTCTCTCTCACACACACACACTCACTCTCTCTCTCTCACACACACACACTCACTCTCTCTCTCTCACACACACACACTCACTCTCTCTCTCTCACACACACACACTCACTCTCTCTCTCTCACACACACACACTCACTCTCTCTCTCTCACACACACACACTCACTCTCTCTCTCTCACACACACACACTCACTCTCTCTCTCTCACACACACACACTCACTCTCTCTCTCTCACACACACACACTCACTCTCTCTCTCTCACACACACACACTCACTCTCTCTCTCTCACACACACACACTCACTCTCTCTCTCTCACACACACACACTCACTCTCTCTCTCTCACACACACACACTCACTCTCTCTCTCTCACACACACACACTCACTCTCTCTCTCTCACACACACACACTCACTCTCTCTCTCTCACACACACACACTCACTCTCTCTCTCTCACACACACACACTCACTCTCTCTCTCTCACACACACACACTCACTCTCTCTCTCTCACACACACACACTCACTCTCTCTCTCTCACACACACACACTCACTCTCTCTCTCTCACACACACACACTCACTCTCTCTCTCTCACACACACACACTCACTCTCTCTCTCTCACACACACACACTCACTCTCTCTCTCTCACACACACACACTCACTCTCTCTCTCTCACACACACACACTCACTCTCTCTCTCTCACACACACACACTCACTCTCTCTCTCTCACACACACACACTCACTCTCTCTCTCTCACACACACACACTCACTCTCTCTCTCTCACACACACACACTCACTCTCTCTCTCTCACACACACACACTCACTCTCTCTCTCTCACACACACACACTCACTCTCTCTCTCTCACACACACACACTCACTCTCTCTCTCTCACACACACACACTCACTCTCTCTCTCTCACACACACACACTCACTCTCTCTCTCTCACACACACACACTCACTCTCTCTCTCTCACACACACACACTCACTCTCTCTCTCTCACACACACACACTCACTCTCTCTCTCTCACACACACACACTCACTCTCTCTCTCTCACACACACACACTCACTCTCTCTCTCTCACACACACACACTCACTCTCTCTCTCTCACACACACACACTCACTCTCTCTCTCTCACACACACACACTCACTCTCTCTCTCTCACACACACACACTCACTCTCTCTCTCTCACACACACACACTCACTCTCTCTCTCTCACACACACACACTCACTCTCTCTCTCTCACACACACACACTCACTCTCTCTCTCTCACACACACACACTCACTCTCTCTCTCTCACACACACACACTCACTCTCTCTCTCTCACACACACACACTCACTCTCTCTCTCTCACACACACACACTCACTCTCTCTCTCTCACACACACACACTCACTCTCTCTCTCTCACACACACACACTCACTCTCTCTCTCTCACACACACACACTCACTCTCTCTCTCTCACACACACACACTCACTCTCTCTCTCTCACACACACACACTCACTCTCTCTCTCTCACACACACACACTCACTCTCTCTCTCTCACACACACACACTCACTCTCTCTCTCTCACACACACACACTCACTCTCTCTCTCTCACACACACACACTCACTCTCTCTCTCTCACACACACACACTCACTCTCTCTCTCTCACACACACACACTCACTCTCTCTCTCTCACACACACACACTCACTCTCTCTCTCTCACACACACACACTCACTCTCTCTCTCTCACACACACACACTCACTCTCTCTCTCTCACACACACACACTCACTCTCTCTCTCTCACACACACACACTCACTCTCTCTCTCTCACACACACACACTCACTCTCTCTCTCTCACACACACACACTCACTCTCTCTCTCTCACACACACACACTCACTCTCTCTCTCTCACACACACACACTCACTCTCTCTCTCTCACACACACACACTCACTCTCTCTCTCTCACACACACACACTCACTCTCTCTCTCTCACACACACACACTCACTCTCTCTCTCTCACACACACACACTCACTCTCTCTCTCTCACACACACACACTCACTCTCTCTCTCTCACACACACACACTCACTCTCTCTCTCTCACACACACACACTCACTCTCTCTCTCTCACACACACACACTCACTCTCTCTCTCTCACACACACACACTCACTCTCTCTCTCTCACACACACACACTCACTCTCTCTCTCTCACACACACACACTCACTCTCTCTCTCTCACACACACACACTCACTCTCTCTCTCTCACACACACACACTCACTCTCTCTCTCTCACACACACACACTCACTCTCTCTCTCTCACACACACACACTCACTCTCTCTCTCTCACACACACACACTCACTCTCTCTCTCTCACACACACACACTCACTCTCTCTCTCTCACACACACACACTCACTCTCTCTCTCTCACACACACACACTCACTCTCTCTCTCTCACACACACACACTCACTCTCTCTCTCTCACACACACACACTCACTCTCTCTCTCTCACACACACACACTCACTCTCTCTCTCTCACACACACACACTCACTCTCTCTCTCTCACACACACACACTCACTCTCTCTCTCTCACACACACACACTCACTCTCTCTCTCTCACACACACACACTCACTCTCTCTCTCTCACACACACACACTCACTCTCTCTCTCTCACACACACACACTCACTCTCTCTCTCTCACACACACACACTCACTCTCTCTCTCTCACACACACACACTCACTCTCTCTCTCTCACACACACACACTCACTCTCTCTCTCTCACACACACACACTCACTCTCTCTCTCTCACACACACACACTCACTCTCTCTCTCTCACACACACACACTCACTCTCTCTCTCTCACACACACACACTCACTCTCTCTCTCTCACACACACACACTCACTCTCTCTCTCTCACACACACACACTCACTCTCTCTCTCTCACACACACACACTCACTCTCTCTCTCTCACACACACACACTCACTCTCTCTCTCTCACACACACACACTCACTCTCTCTCTCTCACACACACACACTCACTCTCTCTCTCTCACACACACACACTCACTCTCTCTCTCTCACACACACACACTCACTCACTCACACACATACACACACACACACACACTCACTCACTAACGCAAAAAAAAAAGTATACTACGGGGCACCATGGCATACTATTTCCAACATACTATGATAAACACATGAATAAGGAATGCAAAATAAAGTAATATAACATATTATAAAATAAAATAAAAAAAGCTTTTAAATTAAGATACAAGCAAGTTGAAATAAAATTCATAGACAATTTATTGAACCAGTTCACTGAATCAACTCTAATGCTTCTACAATCATCCAATATACCATAAATGTTCACTCTTAAAAAGGAAGATTTGAAGGTTTTTTTTTCCCACAGTGATGACACAGAAGAATTGTTTTTTTCTTAGTGTGAAGAACAGTTTAGTCATCTGAAGAACCTTTTTTTTGTAATGAAAATCCCTAATTCTTATTCTATTCTATTCCTATTCTATTCTATCTATAGCACAACTGTACATAAAATGTATTTTATTTTCAATTTATTTTTCTATTTTTGTTTATATTTACATACTGTATGTGCAGTTTTATTCTCATCTTATTTTTATTGTCTGTGTGTTGTTGTTGTCTCTGTGCACTGGAAGCTTGTGACACTAGTGCAAGCATACTAGACAATAAAGTTATTTCTGACTTCTGACTTGAAGGTTCTTCTATGCCAAACAATTTTATTTTTAAGAGTTTATAACAAAAACAGTGTAGTGTTTAATTGCTCTTAAACAATTGCATAAATCTATGAAGGACACAAATGTTCATAATGATGATCTTCACTAATGATTCACCTGTAATCATCACCAAAAGATGAAAATATAATCAATAGACGATAGAATCAGATATAGTAATATATTTTAAGGCGATTATCAATAAGACTTTTTATTATTATTTTTTTTTTACATGCAAACCACTGCGATCCTGCGGCGCTCACCTGTCGGATCCCGAGGCGGTAGGCCATGATCCGGTCCACGGCGCTAGGGTTCATCTGCGTCCACTGCAGCTTATAGCCATAAACACGCGGCCGGTTCTGCCACAGCGGGCTATAGGTGTCATAATAAAACTCCGGAGGATACGCTTTCCCTGCATAGAGAACACACACACACACACACACACAGATTTCAGCATGATTCTAACATCACGTCACAGCCATTAACAATATAATATTAATCATTAATATAGAAAAAAATTATAATTAAATGTAGGTAATATTGATCAAAAAGCAGATACATATAAAATAATAATAATAATAATAAATAATTAAATTAATTAATTAATTAAAAATAGAATGTAGATAATAATGTCCTAAAAGCACAAATAAAATGCATATAAATGCATTTTAATAGATGCATATAAAATAAAAATAATTAATTAAATTAACAAAAAATTTAATGAAAGTAATATTGGCATAAAAGCACAAAAAGATGCATATAAAATTAAAAAAAATACATAAAAAAAAAAAAAAAAAATGAAAGAAATATTGGCCTAAAAGCAGAAACAGGTGAAAACAAAATATAATAAAAAAAATAAAAAAATAAAAAAATAATAAAATAAAATAATATTGGCCTAAAAGCATAAAAATATACAAATAACAAATAAAATAAACTGTATTGTAGGTAATAATGATGATACATCAATACATCAATGATCCACTGGAAATAGCAAAAAATATAGTATATATTAAATAATATATAAATATAAAATGAGTAAATCTCAGGGGGAAGAAATAAAATGATAAAATAAATATAAAATAAATATAATTAATTAATTATAAAATTAGTGAAACTCTGGGGGAAATTAATAAATAGATCATATTAATATAATATTATAATATAAATGAATGAATGAAAAAATAAAAATAAAAACTGAAATCACACTGTATTACAAATGAACAAATTAAAATAAATAAATAAATAAATAAATAAATAAATACAATTAAATAAAACAAGATATGAACCCATTTTACTTTGGTATTTTTTGGAATTTCTGAGTAAAACAAGATGTTTAACAAATAACTTTCTCCATGATGAACTAAGTAGATGTGTGTGTAAATATATGAAGTATATGAAGGTTTCTGATGAATAAGAGGGACTGATGACGTCAGAATAATATCACTGATGAATCATAGAGTCAGTAGACTCAGTATTGATTTCAGGTTTACTTTAAATGAAGAACAAACATTTCCCAAACTCTTCCAGTGCTTTGACAGAAACAGCGAGGCTGTGAATGAAGACGAATGTTAAGCTTGCGTCAGCTCGTTTCTAACGATGCACAGATTTACACTCGCAGGAGCAGAAGCACAGCATCATCCCGTCGGGAGTCTGTTTGCTCACAACACTACAGTATGAGAGCAAGCTAAAGACAAGAAGAGAAGGAAACACATATCATATCATCCAGAGGAGGAACATTCACCATAACAAACACCGCTGAGGTTCTCTCTGAACGCCGCACACTTTAATAAAAGCTGAGAGGACAGACGACCAAATTCAGAAAGCACTGTTTTGTGGCTGTAAGCACTTTATAATAGTTGTGGGTAATAGTTCTAGACAGCAGATATAATTTTTTATATTTTTTTACTAGTGGGTGCAGGACACTATAGCTCATTTATGTAAGTGAGGATAGCAAAATAAAGTAAACTGTGACAAACTCTTCATACAGTGGACTTCCAGTAAAATTTGGGATCAAAAATGATTCAGACACTTTGAGCTGAGCATGTGTTTCTTCAGTGTTTTTCTTTAATTGCTCATGTGATCTTTTTACACCACAGACTGAACTAAATGAAGCACTGCTTGGAATTAGTTGAGCTAAATTGGTTTTATCTAATTGTGTATTAAATGTAACAGCTGACAGCTATTCAACCGTATTCATTACATACCTTTCTATCAAAGTTATCTGAGATTATCAAGATGAACCCAACCGCTGGGTCAAAACAACCCAATTGCTGGGTTTGTCCCTATTTTACCCAGCACTGGGTTGTATTTAACCCAGCATTTTTTAGAGTGTACCAGTAAATTGACTTAAAATTAAACTTTATCAGTAAACTCAAAAATGCACTGTTCACACAGGCAACAGCAATCCGTCATTTTTCCAGTAAAGCACCTATTACGACCCAAAACCAACTTCAGCTCGTTGAATCTAATCAGAGAGGCAAGGACCGAACATATACGAAAATCACAGACAAAGTTGCGAATTTAACTTATGCGCAAAATTGGAATATCGCATAAAACATTTGCGAACAGGCACCGTTTACATCTATTCATTACATACCTTTCTATCAAAGTTATCTGAGATTATCAAGATGAGTTTGTTCTGACTCAGTTTAACTCTGAGTTCTTCTCATATTTTATTACCATTTTCTAAACTATAGCCAATAAACTGTGATATAATGTGAGAAATGTTGAAGGTGTCTGAATAATTTTTGGTTTGACTGTAGTTCTTGATGAAGTTTCTCAGGTTTGGTCTCCTCAGGACTCCAGACCCACAGATGTCCTCACAGCCGGCTCAGACCGGATCACTGTAAACCAGCGCCTCTGATCCGGCCTTAAACCGCTGGAGAAGATCTCAGAGTTTCTCTGCACGAGCGACCGGATCCAAGAACACCGGAACATCTGAACTCAACCTGGACAACATCTTAGAGAATAGCACCTTTCACACAGTAATACACTCTAAAAAATGCTGGGTTAAATACAACCCAGTGCTGGGTAAAATAGGGACAAACCCAGCAATTGGGTTGTTTTGACCTAGTGGTTGGGTTACTACCCAGAAGGTTGGGTTAAACATTTAACCCAACCGCTGGGTCAAAACAACCCAATTGCTGGGTTTGTCCCTATTTTACCCAGCACTGGGTTGTATTTAACCCAGCATTTTTTAGAGTGTACCAGTAAATTGACTTAAAATTAAACTTTATCAGTAAACTCAAAAATGCACTGTTCACACAGGCAACAGCAATCCGTCATTTTTCCAGTAAAGCACCTATTACGACCCAAAACCAACTTCAGCTCGTTGAATCTAATCAGAGAGGCAAGGACCGAACATATACGAAAATCACAGACAAAGTTGCGAATTTAACTTATGCGCAAAATTGGAATATCGCATAAAACATTTGCGAACAGGCACCGTTTACATCCAACGAGTCAAAGAGAACAAAATAGTCACTTCCTGATAAACTGGCACTATAAATCACTAAGAAAAGTAGGAGAAGCTACTGAATATAATAACTTTCATATACTGTATAATAAATGACTTGTGCCTCAGACCGAGCAGGCGAAACACAATGAATGCGGTCATTGCTTTCGGAGGTGGATGCTGCTGTTTGGGAACGCAGTCGTGTAAGACATTTCTGGGAGAAATACTTTGATGACAGACTTTGCTCGGGCATTTCAGAATGAGCATAACAACATTTCAGATGCTGTGGAACGAGATCGGTCCGCTGGTTAGTCAGGTTTTGCTATCCCATAGCGCAAAGTCACGCGACTGGAGAAATTTATTCGCAAAATGCATTTCCATCTCCAATTATTCGCATTAACCCTAGTCAAAAACCACCTCAAGCGAGCGTAAAAACTTTTTTGCGAATTAAGGGATTTTTATTCAAAATTTGGCGTTTCCATCATTCTCATGCGATACTTCAAAATGCGCATTAAAATAGGGTCATGGAAACATAGCTAATGAAGCTTTGACGTTTATTTACGCCATAAGATTTAATCCAAAGGCAAAAGAAACGAACAAACAACAATATATCCACAAATATACTGTAATGAACGAAAGATACATTTTGATTAATGTAAAATAGATTAATTAGTCAAAAAGTCAACGAAAGAACAATTCGAAATCAAAAACAGAATCACTCCTGCAAGGAGAGGAGAGGGGATGAGTGATCTCGCCATGAGGCGAAAGAGACCCAAACAAAGAGCGAGAGACGCCATCAACGCCATTGAAGTTTTTATACTAGAAATCCCCCGATGACGTCATTCCACTTTCCAGGATCAGGGAAATCCCTCCTCACGACTCCACCTATAGGCTAAAATAAATAAATCACTTTACAATTCCTCACATAACAGCACAATTCACACATCCATTTCAAAATACAAGTAAATTCTGTCACATCATTAATCAGAAATGACCTCTAAACGGCTGCGCTCCCGGTGTTGTGTTTGTAAACATGGAGGGGTAACGTTATACGCGATCAGTGTTTTGTTGACGTTTTCATTTTTGTCAAACGTTCACATTCATGCAGCTTCTTTTGGCCCAAAGACAACGTATTACATGACTTTAAACTGAACCGGAGAAAATGCGTCATCTGCGTCAGAATGTTATGAATGTTATGATTGGCCCTGAATTCGTAAATGCTCATATCAGTAATCTCGTTCTGCGTTCACATCTATATATCTACAGTGTTGAGAAGGTTACACTCTAAAAAATGCTGGGTTAAATATAACCCAGCGCTGGGTTAAAAAGGGACAAACCCAGCTATTGGGTTGTTTTGACCCAGCGGTTGGGGTCAAAACAACCCAATTGCTGGGTCAAAACAACCCAATAGCTGGGTTTGTCCCTTTTTAACCCAGCGCTGAGTTATATTTAACCCAGCATTTTTTAGAGTGTACTGTGGAAATGTAACAGGTTACAGATTACAAGTTACACTATCTAAAATGTGATTACTTTCTTAAAGTAATGTAACTGATTACATTTGATTACTTTTTAATTGCTTTTCTAAATTTCTAATGTTTTCAACTGTTAATCACATTAACATTTAAAGCAGGCAGGGTTAACATTACTGTCAGACGTTTAAAATTCTTCATCACTTGAATTAAGATTGTAATAATTGAATTTTAAAGCAAAGCCACCACAAAATCAGACTTTAGCACCTCTTTTACTCTGAGATCGTTCTGAGGTTAAATACAGATTTAAAATCATAACAAGAAATAGTGTAATAGCTATGATACTGTTTTTGAAATCAAATCTTTGCACAGCTATGAGATGAAACACTGGAATCTAACAATGCTTTGGAAAAAAACATATATCAAATTGGCATGTGCCATATTCTGTGTCCTAAACTCCTGAAACATTGCTGTCTCATATTTTAGAGCAGTCAGTGCATTTTGGGAAAGAAATCAATCAAATCTGTATGTGTGTGAAAAAAAAAAATTCAGATGTAACCCCCATTTTTTCATAGAAACTGTAACTGATTACAATTAAATTTATTTAGTAATTAAATTACGTAATTACGTAATCTAGCTACTTGTAAATTAAAGTAGTTAAGCTACATTCAAGTTACCCTTCTGAAAAAGTAGCTAGCTACATTGAAACTACTTTACATTTTTTTTTTTTTTGTACAATAAACATTACAAATAACTGAATACTTGTTAATGAAGAATTATAATGAAGTTATAAGTAAAATATAATAAAGTTATAAGTAAGATATTTGGGGTTTAAAACAACGTATTGTAATGCAATCATGATTTGAAAGAGTATGGTGAATTCTGGTTGATTGGGACACTTTTTCCAAGTAATTTCAATGATAAAAAGTGTCCCAATCATTTTGTAGGACTATCCGATACACACAATAATAAAATATAGTTATATGGTTACATTATCTCAAACTGACTGTCAAAGTGCAAAATTATGATAAACACACTACTATATCACGATTTAATTTTTTCTTTGATTAGTGTTCATTACAAAACTGTGGGGGACAGATTATATTATGATGGTTCATCATTGTAAAATAGACGTTTTATAATGAGTGCAATAAAGCAGGTAAATTAATCCGTTTTAAATCAGTGTCGTGATATCACCACAGATGGTGGTAATGAAAAAAATTAGTTTGTGATCTAGTCAGAAGCTTCAATGCATTACAGGCTCGTGAGTCAGAACGCAAAACAGAATGGGGTCACGCTACACCGCTACTTGCTGGAAAAAACTGTTAGCTACTGGAAAAGCTACACTGTTTTAAAAGTATCTATCTATCTATCTATCTATCTATCTATCTGTCTGTCTGTCTGTCTGTCTATCTATCTATAATTCTGTCTGTCTGTCTGCCTGTCTTTGTACATGACCTTAAAATCTTCAATCTTCAAGCTTTTAAAACTTCTGCTATCTTCTGCTCAGGCTGTCTCGAGTTTATTATCTAGTCTGGTCTATTATAATCTGATTTTTTGATTAAAGTCCATCAAGTTCAGAATGAAAAGAATAGATAACACAGTGAAATGAAGCACCTTTTATTTGTGAAGGACTTCACTGGATTCTGTAAAACAGGCACTGAAACATGATTATGAAATACACAAAACACTGAACTGAATGTACTGTTTCTGATACTGTCACTGTGACGTGAGTCAAAGCGTCATCTCATACGCGCAGAGTAAATGAATGCAATATGTTTGCAGCGAGAACAAACGTAGATCCATTACACCTGCAGAGAACCGGGCAAGATCTGCGGATCAGAGCCAGATCAGCGCTCTCTCTGGCAGACAAAGCTCTGAGCAGGTGGCAGAAATGGCAGAGACGAGTCTGAACGACTGGCACATGAGAGACGCTTCATGATGATCATCTACACTGAAGTACAGAGCCAAACACAGCAGAGAAACACTCCAGCAGCGTCGCGTCTGAGGGACAAACTCCAGTCGCTCACACATGGATATCAGACATCAGTCCTGGGCATAGCAAAACCCTAGCAACAGCATAACAACCAAGTACACCGTAGCAACCTAGCTGAAAAGATCAAACAGTTGCTAGTTGGTTGCAGTTGCTAGAGTGTTCTGGGGTTGTTGCTATGCAGTTGCTAGGGTGCTCTGGGTACAGCAACACTAGCAACTGCATAGCAACCAAGCACAGAACACCCTAGCAACACTCTGTAGATGCTAGGGGATTCTGGGTTGTTGGCAGGGTGTTGCTATGCAGTTGCTAGGGAGTTCTGGGCATAGCAACACCCCAGCAACTGCATAACGACCACTTTTAACACCCTATGCAGTTTCTTTGGTTTCCTAGATGGTGGCTAGACTGTTGCAATGCCTACCCTAGCAACCACACATAATGCCCTGGTAACCACCAAGTACGCCCTAGAATCCACCCATAAAACTCTAGCAACCTGGTTGAAAAGATTAAACAGTTTACCAGTTAGTTGCAGTTGCTAGGGGATTGTGTGTTATTGCTAAGGTGTTCTGGGCATAGCAACACCCTAGTAACTGCAGCAACTCTCTAGCACCTAAAAAACACGAAATGGCATAGCAACCACTCTCAATGCTCTAGAAACCACCAAATACACCCTAGCAACCCCCCAGAACACCCTTACAACATGGATGAAAAGATCAACCAGTTGTTAGTTGGTTGCAGTTGCTAAGGGAATCCATGTTGTTGCTAGGTAGTTGCTATGTTGGTAGGGTATTGCTATGGCAATGGCTGCATTGCAACCCAGTTGAAAAGATCAACTAGTTGCTAGTTGGTTGCTGTTTCTAGGGGATTGTGGGTTGTTGCTAGGGTGTTCTGGGCATAGCAACTGCACAGCAACACCCTAGTGACCGCATAGCAACTCTGTAGCCTCCTACATTTGAAATATGAATGAATAACATTTGAAAGTCACAAAGGTTTGAAACGACATACGGGTGAGTAAATGATGACAGAAACAATCCCTTTAAGAAGAGCAATTCATCTCACATTCGTCTCATAAATGAACTTGTCTCACATGGACTCGTGCTGAAAATGCCACACGGCTGTGCAGTTAAACACTAATCTCTTCAGTCTCGTTTGACCAATTACTTTGCCATTTATGAAGGAAACGCCATCTGGAAGATGTGATTTACTCAAAAACTGGTACGAACAAGAGAAACAACACTCACAAACACAGGAACACATACACACACACACACACACACACACACACAACATCTATCTATCTATCTATCTATCTATCTATCTGCAATGTAGCAACGATGCTAGTAGCACCATAGTAATGACCCAGCATCCCCTAGAAACTGCACAGAAACACATGTGCAATGACCCAGAATCTCCTAGCAACTGCGTAGCAACACCCTAACAACCACCCAAGTGTTCTGGGTGGCTGCTATCCAGTTGCTAGGGTGCTCTGGGCATAGTAACTGCATTGCAACACCTTAGCAGTGACCCATAATTCCCTAGCAACTGCATAGCAACATCCGGGTGTTCTGGGTGGTTACTATCCAGTTGCTAGGGTGCTCTGGGCGTAGTAACTGCATAGCAACACCTTAGCAATGACCCATAATACCCTAGCAACTGCATAGCAACAATTGGGTGTCCTGGGTGGTTGCTAAGGTGTTGCTATCCAGATTTTAGGGTGCTCTGTGGCATAGTAACTGCATAGCAACATCTTAGCAATGACCTATAACCCCCTAGCAACTGCATAGCAACACCCGGGTGTTCTGGGTGGTTACTAGGGTGTTGCTCTCCAGTTGCTAGGGTGCTCTGGGCGTAGTAACTGCATAGCAACACCTTAGCAATGACCATAATACCCTAGCAACTGCATAGCAACAATTGGGTGTCCTGGGTGGTTGCTAACGTGTTGCTATCCAGATTTTAGGGTGCTCTGTGGCATAGTAACTGCATAGCAACACATTAGCAACGACCCATAATCCCCTAGCAACTGCATAGCAACACTCAGGTGTCCTGGGTGGCTGCTATCCAGTTGTTAGGGTGCTCTGGGCATAGTAACTGCATAGCAACACCTTAGCAACGACCCATAATCCCATAGCAACTGCATAGCAACACCCATATGTTCTGGGTGGTTGCTAGGGTGTTACTATCCAGTTGCTAGGGTGCTCTGGGCATCTATTAATCCAGCCATCTCTCTACAGTATCTATCCTTCAATCTCATCTATTTATACAAAATCTATAGTTTTCTACTGTCTTTCAGTAAGCCAGCTGTCCGTCATCATAAGTCCTGCCCACTACAGGAAGTGAGTGCTCTGCAGCAGTGTGGTGTAGTGTGGGTGGAGTCTCACCGGTCAACAGGAAGGTGCAGCGTCCCGGCCCCACCTCGTTGATGACGTCGCAGGTGTACTCGCCGTAGCCCTCGCGCGCCAGGCTGCGTACGATGTAATCGGTGTCATCACGTGAGTCGAAGGTGCCAGCGTGCAGCAGCCGCGAGCCCAGCCTCCACTCATAGCGTAGCACACGGGATGGATGAGCACGCAGAACACGGCAGTTCATGGACACCTGCCGACCCAAACCCTGCCGCACCTCCTGCCACACCGGCTCCACTGCCGGAGGATCTAAAAGAGACAGGCGGAGAAAAACGCATTACTGCAGCGCATCACATAACAATACAAACATACAAGAAAATACTGACCTAAAACATTGAGGATCCACTGGAAAGAGTAAACTATATAAGGTGCCCTTAGCATACTATTTCCAGCATACTGTGATGAAGACATGAGTAAAATAAACTACAATAAAATAAAATAAATGGAAGTAAAATAAAATCAAATCTGTATTACCACTTAGTTTGGTCTGGAAATCCAAAAAAAATAAAAAATAAATAAAATAAATAAAAGAATAAAACAAAACAAAACAAAACAAAACAAAATAAAATAAAATAAAATAAAATAAAATAAAACAAAAGCTGTATTATACGTACTAGACATATGCCGGTATTCGGTAATGCGATATATCACGATAATGAACATGCACTTCAAAATACAGAGAATAATTATTTATTAAAAATTATTCAGAATTCTGAATGCATTTTAAGAATACTTTTCCCATCAACTGGTCACAATGCACAACACTGCTGTATGCTGCCAAATACAAATGCTCACTCTCATGTAAACAAGCACGGATGAGAAGCGCATGGCGAAACACGTGAAAGAGACGCGCTGAATGAAAGTGCACATTCACTGTCTGACAGCAGATGGCGCTGAACAGCAGAAATGCAGTTGTTACCCCGGAAACCCCATAAACAAAACAGCTTTCTGTTTCTGAAAGGCTTTTAAATAGTTTAAACAGCCATCCAGATTTGTGTATTCGCTATGGTGTTCATCACAGCGCCAAATACTTATACATTTAGACTTAATAGGCTATTTATTTTAAATTTTTAAAGGGGTCATATGATGCGATTTCATTTTTTCCTTTCTCTTTGAAGTGTTACAAGCTCTTGGTGCATATTTTTTTTTTACATTTTAATCTGGACTACAACATGCCCTAGACATTGTTTAAAAATGTTTTGATTCTTTATTGCTCTGTCACACTTTACATTAGGACTCCATTAGTTAACATAAGTTAATTAATTAGTTAACATAAACTGCCAATGAAAAATTCTTCTAAACATTCATTAATCTTAGGTAATTCCAAAATTTAATAACACTTTGTTAACCCATTTGTGCCCAAATTTTTCTGAATGGTTTCATGCATATAGTCATGTTAATAGTGCCTATGTGAACATGTTCTGCATTTATTTTCCTCAGGTTTTTTTCTTAAAAATCGTATTTGAATGTGGGCAAATATGTTGTATGCACACCTTCAATGTCAAATTTGAATAGGAGGAGAACATTTGGCATCTAACTCAATATAACTGTTTCCAACAGATCAATCTTTATTCATAAACAAATGTATTATGTATAAAAGTCGAAGAACATTCAATGCGAACCCAAAAAAGCTGCATCTAGCTTAAAATCTCTTGAATATGAAAACACAACAAACAACAAACCCATTTGTCTTAAAGTGGTGGAACATAGTGCAGAGCAAAGTGCAGCCATAAGTTGCCCCAACAGGGCATTGTGTATCAAAAAGTTATATAAAAATAAATAAATAAAAATAAATAGAATGAAGAAAAAATTACATCTATGTAACAAAAAAAAAAGAAAATTACGCATTTTTAGGCCCATATTATTCCATTTTAGTCGACTGTAGTAGGTGATTTCATTTAATGTAAATATAAACTCATTACTGAACTTCAACATTATAATGGAATCATAAGCTACTAGTCATAAAAAGAATTAGGGCCCTTGACCGATTAGAATGAAACGCATCCAAACTGGATGTCTTGCCCCTTACAAGACATAATATCATAAAAGGGAGAAAGAGAATCTACAGCAATTAATGCCATGCTTTAACTCTTAATCTTTCCATTCTTCCTTTTGTGTGACTTACTGAGGTTTGTAAACTGCTGCTGTAGCATAGTGTAGTATGTAGCTATTGCTGATTGTTAATGTTAATGCATTAACTAAGGTTAACTAATGAGATCTTATTGTAAAGTGTTACCTATTGGTCTTTATAATTCTTTTGCACTTTAATCTGTGTAAAAAAAAATTTGTATTTAAATGTTCAGTTATTTTTGTTACAAGAAAAGGGTTTTTAAACCTATTATACTGTATAATGACAACACTTTTTTTGCAACTAAATTTCAATATCGTGATAATACCGTATACCGTGATAAAAGCATTAGCAATTAATCGCAACATGAAAATTTGATACCGGCATATGCCTAATACGTACCTATAAACTGTCAAACGTCACAATTACTGGAAACTGGAAATCCAAAACAAAACAAAACAAATTAAAAAAACAAAATAAAAAGCTGTATTATACATACGAAATGAAATGAAATAAAATAAAATAAAATAAAATAAAATAAAATAAAATAAAATAAAATAAAATAAAATAAAATAAAATAAAATAAAATAAAATACATATAACCTGTACAACTAAGACACAAAACAGTTACACTGATATTAATCAAATTCTAAATCAATGCAGTAAAGTTGCATGGAAAATAAAATAAAATAAAGTAAGATCTAAATGCATGCTCAGATGCATACAATGAGGATCCACTATAAAGAGTGCACTATATAGGGAGCAGCTCCACACTAATGGCCTGGAGAAAGCCTTTAAATAACATTTTTATTATTTCAAACGGCTGAAATTAATTTCTGTGTATCAGTAAAGAGCCACATGAAGGGTGGTTTAAGCAGCGCTGGAGGAGGACAGATAAACACAGAGCTCTTGATCTGAGAGGTCGAGCCGATCCTCCTGCAGCTTCACTCCATTCACCAGATTTAATGAGAGGCTAAACCAAACACATCTGAGATCATCTGAAACGCACACGCTGAGAGACGAAGAGCTGAAAGAGCTGCAGAAGTGAGTCATACGATGACAAATGCACATGTGGGAGTTTCCCGTCTGGATGCAATTATACAGATGGTGTTTGCTTCCGGAAAAAACAACATACAGTAGAATTACGAGGCTTTTACAGAAATGCTGCTGGATGTATGAAGGGTTTCACTTTCACCTTCTCTTTCTAAATTGAAGCAAATGCGGTTCAATCTGAAAGAGACTCATATAACGAGTGAAAGTGCAGAAAGTGCAGTCATATAACGGAGCAGCTTTTATCATCCAGCGCTGATGTTTCTCCAAACAGGAGATGAACAGAGGAACTGTGTTTGTTGATGACGAGTGAATGCATTTCAGTGTCTGTCAGTACAAACATCTACAGCTGAGACTAAAAACAAAGCTGACGTTATTAGCTGTTATTATATGTGACCAGATGTTATTTAGAACGAAAAAAACAGAATCAAAAGAAGGACAGATCATTTTAGTTATTCAGCTGTCCATCACTTATGGACCTTTTTATTAATCTTCTCCCGATCCATATTAAATGTGTACTTTGTGTGCAAAAAAAGATTAAAACGTTTTTTTAAAACTGAAACACAGGTGAAAGAAATATTTAATAAAAAACTTTAGATAATACCTCAAATTTCTTGAGTTTTCTCAACTTATTGGGGTTTACAGTGTAGGATGTGATGTTGTTCTTCACTAAAAATAAATATAAGCTATTTAGAAATGACAAAAAAAGCAACAACAAACTAATAAAAATGACAAACACATAAAATAACCAAAACACAAATTAAAATGATGTCTACACACATAAAAAAGCAAGCTAATTCAAAATATAAATGAATACTTTAATAATACTAAATAAAAAAAAATAATAAAATCTGTATTATGAATATGAACTCTTTCCAGAAAGTAAGACATCAGAGCGGCGTGATCAGATGTGATGAGGACATGTATGTTCACAGGATTTATGATGTTGTTCTCTGCTCTGAGATATAAATCAGTGGCTCTAGATGTTTACTGGACTCAGACATTATGGTCTTTCTGCTCAGGTCAATATCGTCCCGCAGAAATGAGGCTCTTAAGATTTCAGTCCAGATTTACAGCACTGCAGCGAACAGAAGGAATCGGTCAGCTGCAACGATGCAGGAGGAGAAATGATTAAAACAATAACCTGCACTGCTCTCTGACAGCTGTCAATCAATCAATCAATCAATCAAACAATCAATCAGTGCAGACTCAGGACGTGATCTGAAGCTGTAAAATGCACAGACTTTCCGTAGAGATTCATGTTTCTCATTAATACAATTAAGAAAACACTTAAAAGGACTTCAAGGCTTTACTCAAGTGAAAACACTTTCATCATCCTCATGAATGTACGCCGGTTCCCTTTCAAGGGAACTTCGAACTGCGTCCTCTAGGGGTCGCTATGGGGAACACCTCGTCGTGACCCGTGTCTGAAGCATACATTGAAAAAAACACCAACAACACGTTGGCCGGCGACAGCCCATGACGTCACTACCGCTGCTGAGGCACGGAGGAGAATGAGCTCATGGGGTTCGCAGGTGGACCTGGCTGATGAGTTTAGGGAGGGGCTTTCCTTCTCGCGCTCGTTGGCGCCTATTTATTCGCTCTCGAAGTAGCATTGATTGAAATAGTGATAACCATAGCAATATAACAATATAAATGATTATTTTTGGAACATGTTTGATACACTTTTATTGTATAACTATATACAAAAACAACAAAATACAAATGTACTAAATAACATAATCTAATAAATGCATATTTACAATTTAAGCACTTAAGTAAAATAAGTATTAAATAATAAAATAAATAACTACAGAAGGCTGACTATAATCAGCTTCCATTTAGTGAGAAAAGCCTACTCTTCCCTTGTATTAGAAAAAAAAAACCTCTTCTGGTCTTCAGTGATGCGAGGACAATGTTTGAGCGTGTACACGCAATATCTGAGTGAGAGCAGAGCATATTCATAAAAGAACAATGTATATATAAAGGCACACGTCCAGTTATGTGCTGAAAGCAGTGTTGTTACTGTTAATTCAAACTCAAACTATTTAAAAACATTTTCAGTAACTGAAATAAAATATAAATATTAGATTAAAAAAAAATTCTGGTATCTAACTGAAGTACTAAAATAACTAGAACTGAAACTGAAATAAAAATAAACAAAAACTGTACAGGAATATTTAATAAAAAACGAATTTCATTAACTAAAATTAAAAATCATTTTCGATAAAGATGAAATAACATATAAATATTAAATGGAAAAAAAAAGTAAATTAGAAATGTTGCCTTGGCACCTAAGTGAAATAAATATGTTTAAGTTGAAGTATTAAAACTACTAAAACTAAAACACAAATAAGTTAAAGCTAATAAATATTAGAAGTTATATTAGAAATATTAAATACATATTAGAAGTTGAAGTATTAAAATTAAGGTAAAATGAAAAATTTTTTTTTAAAGTAAAACAGAAATATATATAAAATATGACAATTAGTTTTGCTGACTAAAACTAAAGCTGTTAAAAATGAACTGAAATTAAGATGAAATAAAACAAATATTTATAAAAATAAAAAACTTAAATGAAAATAAGAAATGATGCCTTGGCATCTAACTGAAATAAATATACATAAGCTGAAGTACTAAACTTACGAAAGTCAAAGTGAAATTCAAATAAATTAAAGCTAACAAATATTTAAAAAAACAACGACTCATAAAAATGACAAACTCGCATAACACAACTGCTAAAACTTAATCTAAATATAAATTAAAAATAAAATATTAATAAATACTATAATAGCATAAATAGTACTACAATAACACTGACTGGATGCTGAACAGTCTTCATTAGTTTAAAACAACAGAACAATCCGCTGAACACTAGAGATGTAAGGGTATGAAAATTTCTTATCACGATTATAGTGACCTAAATTTTATCACGGTTATCGGTATTATCATGGTATTGTTAAAATGTGCTAAATGTAAATGTAACTCTCTGTAAATCCACTCTCTGACAGCAGGTGGCGCTTATGGAACAGCAGAATTACAGCTGTTTCTCGTAACCTCCGTGGACAAAGCAGCACTGCGATTAAAACACTGCTTTATTAGGTATTACATGGAGCGAAGACGAATGAACAAAATGCCATCAAACCTATCCTGAAAGATTCAGAGGTAGATTCATATAATTAATTAATTCATATATTAATTTGTATAATTCCCTTAGCACTCTTTTAAAACCTCCCAACTTTCCGCCATGTTTTCTCACAAAACGAAACTACTCTGCATGCTGTGTAATTATGATCCCATTAAAACCACAAGATAACCATATTAAAGTAAAAAAATAATGTTGAAAGCATCAAACTTGAGAACATATATCTGTAATAATTTAGAAAAAAACACACTAAGAAACGAAAACAACAGAATTGAGAAGAATGTGCACTCAATTGCAGAATTTAATATTTAATTCAGAACAAAAATGAACAAGTAAAACAACCCCCTGGGATGTTTGTGAACACTATTAAGTAGAGGTCAACCGATGTATTGGAACGTTGATTGGTGGAACTATCGGTTATCGGTAAAAATCCCTGCTGATAGTTTTTCCGGGTTGCATCTGTTGCTGGAGCGGCTGAGAAGATCCGCTGTCATTATACAGTGCGAAAGCGGCCTCTAGGGCTAGAACGTGGTCTGTAACTTCTAAGGAGATAGTGGTGAGAGGTTCCTGTCTGCCGTGCTGCTGAGTGGTTTGTCATTGTAGCTCCATGTAGCTTCGCTTTTCTGTTGAATCTCTATCTTAAGCCCGATTCGGACGGTAATTGTTTCTCATGTGGACGTCTGTAAAAATAAATTTACATATCACCTCAGTGACAAAACTCATGGATTCGGATGGCGATCTATTCACAGAGGAGGAGTGAGTTCTGTGATCCTACAAACCCGGGAACGCGCTGCTCACGTGACCAGTCACATAATTGTCTGCTGTAAATAAAATTAATTTTATTTACAAAATGTATTCTTATTATTGTGTAAAATGCTTTTAAAAATACTTATTATTATGTAAAATGTATGCGGTGTTCGGGAGTGCTCAAAAAGGGTTTAAGCACTGAATTTTGACAAATGACAATATAAAAACAAAGTTGAAGAACAATTCAACACCAACAACTCAAGAAGCATGTGGCAGGGCATCAATAACATCACAGATTTTAAAGGGAATAAACCAGCTACTGTGAACATTGCCGTCTCTCTACCGGATGAGCTTAATCATTTGTATGCATGTTTTGAGGCTCACAACACCGCCCAGACAGAGAGTGCTCCTGCAGCTGTTGCAGAAGAGGTGAGTGCACTCTCCATCTCTGTTGCGGATGTAACCCGATCCTTCCGACGGGTGAATATCCGCAAGGCTGCGGGTCCTGATGGCATCCCAGGCCGTGTGCTCCGACCATGCGCACTCCAACTAGCCATTTGAGCTAA
>NW_015663837.1:121671-132501 GCF_001515625.1 Sinocyclocheilus rhinocerous
CAGCGGCAAGGAACCGAAACTCCATCGGTGACAGAATGGAGAAAAAACCTTGGGAGAAACCAGGCTCAGTCGGGGGGCCAGTTCTCCTCTGGCCAGACAAAACCAGCAGTTCAATTACAGGCTGCAGCAAAGTCTCATTGTGCAGAGGACTCATCTGGTTCCGTGGTCTTGTCCCGATGGCCGTCTAGGAGACAAGGTCTTCACTGGGGATCTGTCTCTGGGGCTCATCTAGTTGTCCTGATCTCCGCTGACATTCAGGGCTGTAGAGGTCCCTCTCTAGGTGCTGATCCACCATCTGGGCTGGATACGGACTGGATCCGGGTGACTGCAGTGACCATCTGATCTGGATTCAGACTGCATCTGGTGGCTACGGTGGCTACCATAGTGCCTGCCACACTTGTTGCGAAGCTCCGGACTCTGGGATTAAACAGATCTCTGTGCAGCTGGATCCTGGACTTCCTGACAGGCAGAAGTCAGGTGATCAGAATGGGCAACAATACTTCATCCCCACTGACCCTCAACACTGGTGCTCCTCAGAGCTGTGTCCTCAGCCCACTTCTGTACTCCCTGTACACACACGACTATGCAGCCACACACAGCTCCAACGTCATTGTCAAATTCGTTGATGACACAATGGTGATAGGCCTGATCACCGACAACGATAAGACGGCCTACAGAGAGGAGGTGAGCACCCTGACTAAATGGTGTCAGGAGAACAATCTCTCACTCAACATCGACAAGACCAAGGAGCTGGTGGTGATTTCAGGAGACAGAGCAGAGAACACACACCCATCACCATCGACAAGACATCTGTGGAGCGGGTAAACAGCTTTAAGTTCCTCGGCGTTCACATCAATGAGGATCTCACATGGTCCGCTCACACAGATGCAGTGCTGAAGAAGACACATCCACACCTCTTCTTTCTGAGACGGCTGAGGAAGTTTGGAATGAGCCCCAGCATCCTCAGAACATTCTACACCTGCACTGTGGAGAGCATCCTGACTGGCTGCATCACTGCTTGGTTTGGAAACTGCAACCGCAAAGCTCTGCAAAGGGTCGTGCGAACTGCCGCCACATTGTTGGAGGTAAGCTTCCCTCCCTCCAGGACATCTACAGAAGGCCGTGTATAAGGAAAGCCTGGAGGATCATCAGTGACTCCAGCCACCCGTCATACAGACTGCTCTCTCTGCTGCCCTCAGGAAGACGTCTCTGCAGCATCCGATCCTGCACTAGCCAACTGAGGGATAGCTTTTTCCCTCAGGCTATCAGACTAATGAACAGTCAGAACTAATACACCCTACAGCATACTCCCACTAAACGGTATGCCACACACTGCACTTAAACTCCAACACAGTTCAATACTGGACTATACGTATACACTGCACTTAATACAATAATCTATCTGCTACCACTGGATACTATCCAATGCAAATCCATGACATTTTGCGTATCCAGTTCATGTATAATCTGCTTCGCATATTTTTGTGTGCATATATGTGTACATAATGTAGAATGTGTACATACTGTGTATAATGTGTATTGCTAACTGTAAGTATGTCTAATAGTACACTGTGTGTACTGAGTATATGTATGTGTATATTGCACATTGTCATCTGTATAAGTCTGTAAGTATGTATATGTAAATTGTTTCTGCACTGTCTGGAGCACACTCCCAAAAATTTCACTCACCAAGGCACATGTGCTGTGGTGATGTGACAATAAAAGTGATTTGATTTGATTTGATTTGACAGCCCTGAATGTCAGCGGAGACCAGAACTAGATGAGCCCCAGAGACAGATCCCCAGTGAAGACCTTGTCTCCTAGACGGCCATCGGGACAAGACCACAGGAACCAGATGAGTGTTTGTGATGCTGTTTGCTTTGATACGTGAGGCGGCGCTGCACAGAGCGGGAGAATTCAGATGCGGATTTAAATGCAGTCGACAGAAAATCCTGCCGCGCCACAGAGCGCCATTCACATAGCTTTCCATTAAATTACATTATATTTGTGCCAAATCGTTGTTAATGTACATAATGACTTCTAGGGCTGCCCTCCAATAGTCGACTAACCGTTAGTCGACGAGAAGAGGCTTGGACGACCAAAATTTTATTAGTCGCAGAAAAAAAAATCCACAGAAGTGGTGGTCACGCAGTCCGTGATGGACAGATTGTTAACGGCTGGTCTATGTAGTAATATAGTACATTGGGCAGGACATCCAAACGCTCGCCTATCATCAACCTATTCATCGACCTCAAATATGGCTTATTATCTGAAGTATGTTAGTAGCAGCAACTTTACATGGCTGCTCAATCTAATGTTAACCTTGAGAAATGTGTGCTATTGAAGTGTCTGTGCGAAGTGTGGAAGCTGAACAGTAGCGATCACTGCAGGACAGATGCGCTCACTTGTTCTTAAAATACTCCCTCATTTTTGCTCATACAGATAAGAGTAATACACCTTTCGAATCTGTAAAGACTCTACGTTTATTTGTGTGCACTCCCAATAACAACAAAACATTGCGCTTTTGTAAAATAATGAAAGCAAACAGGATGCGCTTTCTGCCGTCTCGGTCTCGGTCTTGTGAACTTGCATGCAAAACTTCGAAACTCCATGTATACTTGCCTTACAGACATAAAAAATATCTATAGAGAGTGAAATGTCTACTTCAAAATAAACCAATTTAAATGGAAAACAAGTATTCTCACATTATGTAATTTGTATGAAACATGCATACAGGTGCATCCACCACTGTGGAGATGACGAGTCAGTGTCTGCACAAAAAACAAAAAAACACTACTTTAACAATAAATTATTAAAATGTTTATGCAGCCTTGTTACTGTTTTTCCCGACACATTCATAATCATTACTTCTGCCGGTGCACTGTGGCAAGTTTTGAGTGCTTGAGCGCTTATTAGGCTATGTAGACAATTAAAGGCTCATTATTATGATTTAAATAGTTTATTAATAAACATGCGATTATTTGACTAATGCTTAAAATGAAGGACAACTAGTCATTATAAATTGTTCATTCTTGAAGTGAACTTTTTCCCGTTTGGTGATTAAATAAACTGTTTTAGACCGCCGCTTGAATTGAACGCAAGTTGTTCGGTGTGTGTGATACCTGATACCTGCGAGTTCTCCTAAACGCAGTGCTTCTATTTTGCCCGGTGTGTGACTGCCATATTTTGTTATTTTGATTAGATAATCATTAAGTGTTCTAAAATAGAAGCAAATAAAGTGTTAGAGTATACAATGTATATATATATATATATATATATACAATATCCATATGCATGTAATTCCAGTGCTATGGCCTTTGTGTAGATATTTAAAGATGGCCATCTTTAAGCATGACTGTTGAAATGAAATGGTAACACTTTACAATAAGAGTCTATTTGTAACATTAAGATTAATGAAAGCTGTAGAAGTATTGTTCCTTGTTAGAGTGTGTTAATTCAACATTTACTATTACTAATACATTTTTTAATTTTACAGTTTCTTCTGTTGACATTAGTTAGTAAATTATGAGCTAACTTTAATGATCAATATAATTTTTTAAATTTTATTTACAAATTATGGTTCAGTACTGTTATTTTTTAAAAGAAAAAGTAGTAAATCACTATTTTACTTTTTGTTCAGTATCCATTTTAAAAACTATCGGTTGATTAATCGGTATTGGCCAGTGTGCTCCCACCTAGCTATCAATATCGGTGAAATCCAATATCTTTTGATGACTGTTGAAATGAAATGGTAACACTTTACAATAAGAGTCTATTTGTAACATTAAGATTAATGAAAGCTGTAGAAGTATTGTTCCTTGTTAGAGTGTGTTAATTCAACATTTACTATTACTAATACATTTTTTAATTTTACAGTTTCTTCTGTTGACATTAGTTAGTAAATTATGAGCTAACTTTAATGATCAATATAATTTTTTAAATTTTATTTACAAATTATGGTTCAGTACTGTTATTTTTTAAAAGAAAAAGTAGTAAATCACTATTTTACTTTTTGTTCAGTATCCATTTTAAAAACTATCGGTTGATTAATCGGTATTGGCCAGTGTGCTCCCACCTAGCTATCAATATCGGTGAAATCCAATATCTTTTGACCTCTAGTGTACTTCACTTACTAGGGATGTAACGATATCAAAATCTCACGATACGATATTTATTGCGATATTTAAAAAAAAGACAAATGAAGAATTGGAAAAAATTAAAATTTAGTACATTTTAAAGTTAAATTATTCTATCTAATGCACTTTGAGAGTTCAAAATTAGGAGCTTCAACCCATGATCTTAACTACGAAAACTTAAGTCAGAAAAAAGTCAGTGAATTGACTTGTAGCTGAACTTTAAAGGAGACTCCATCCTCTTATTTGTGATATACTGTCTCAGTCTAAATTACATTCACACTGGTGTTTTAGGAAGCAAAAAATATATTATATAATAAAAATAATAACAACAATGACAGTAATAGCCATATATTGTAAAACAATTGCACTGTAAAATTAATGAAAATGAATATTTTATAGGTATATTATTTGTGCTTTACACTACAGAAGGGAAATTACAATACTTCTTTCCTAATTTCTACACTTGAAAGATATATTTTGAATTTGGACTGCATTTAAACCACTAGCTGTCAGCAATTCATACTGCACTTTATAAGCTTTTATTTTGACGGACACGGCAGTAGAGCTTTTATTTTGAAGGAAACTCCAGCTTCAGTGAAAGCATGCTTACAAAAATGTCTCACTACAAATCTAGTGAAATGCTGTAATCACCTGCTGTGAAAATAAAGCATAACTGGTGGCTGTTGCATTCCCAAACAAACGCTAAACTCACAGCACGTGCAATAAACAAGTTGACTGCATTCATTCAGTGAGAACGGAGCTGTTCTGAGGCGCGGAAAACACCGGATCACGAGTTGATCGTCTGAACGAAGTGCGCGCTTCGCTTTGAAACCCACAGCGAAGACAGACTTGATAAAGGGATTAAGCCAAATTGTGCTTTTGGTTTTAGTTCCTTTAACAGATACTGTGCCAAGCATAATGGCCCAAAACAACTTTAAAGACCTTTTATGTTAGAATAAGAAGTTTTAAAAACTACACTTTTTGCCCGGAAGACCTATCGTTTCATATCGTCATGTGGCCACGATAATATCGAGACAGTTTTGCTATCGTGATATTACGATATTGAAAATATCATTACATCCCTATCACTGACACATCATCAGTAGTGTACTTCTGAGTGCATGAAGGACAAACACATGTGATGCATTCACACTCAGGAAAGCCATTCTCATCGCATTCACACATCATCCTCAGAGGCGCAAGAAACTCTTTATCTCTCAGCGTGATTCACGCCACAAACACAACAACCTCCAGCACACCTCCAGCTCCCTGAAGACTTTCAGACCGAAGCCGAGCGCCTAAACGCTCACTGCAAATCTGAGTGAGGTTAAGTGTGCATATATCAGCGGACTACTATCTATGATGAAAGGTTTTGATCCAAATGTTGACTACTGTATATATATATATATATATAGTTGAACTACTTCAAGCTTGACATGGTGCCTTAAAAATGGTGCAGGGCCATATGTTCATGTTTTGAATGTGTAAATGCATGTGTCGTATCTATTTATTGATTATATTACACAATGATTTTAGACCCTAAATTAGGCAACTTAGAAATGTAATGTTTTACAGTTTTTCTCGATTGCTTAAACACTATCACCAGGCTTTTGAACTAAAATTTCAAAACCATAACGCCATTTATCAAAAAGCACACCCATTTCCCTAAACTATAAACACTATTCCCCTTTTTGACACATGAATCAGATTTGTTGAACTGTCACTGCAAAACTCTACACACAAATCCCTTCATTTCTCATTGCCTAGACCATGTTGTCATTTAGAAAGCACTAGCATTCAATATTGTTCACTCAAGTCAGCATAGCTTGAGCTCAATTAGCACACAGTTACCCAGGTGGAAACACTAAGAGTCAAAATGTATCACACACCAATCATAACCTTCAATAGATAGATAAAAGAGCTCAAGTCAGTTCATTCAGTTTTGGAACAATGGATCCAGAGAGATGTGATTGAAAAGGTCGAGGACACCAGAGAGGAGGAGGAGGAGGAGGATGAGGAAGAGCAGTAGGAAGTAGAGGAGGAGGAGGAGGAGGAAGAGGATGGCATTATGCAAATATTTCCATATAGTGTGGTAGATATGTGGGGGCGTGTTAGAATGAGCCGTTTTAGGGGGGCGTGGCAGAGTCTTAACTTTGATAAAGAATATCTCTTTGGTTTTGAGACTTTAGTCTTTGCAACTTCAGGGATCTTATCTATGCACAATCAGCTTGTAACACTCCAAAGAGAAAGGAAAACTTGAAATCGCATCATATGACCCCTTTAATACTGTGTTGTTTTCTGAATGATCCACAGCTGTGTTTTTTTGTTTTGTGATAGTTGTTCACGAGTCTCTTGTTTGTCCTGAACAGTTAAACTTCCTGCTGTTCTTCAGAAAAACCCCTCAGCTCCCACAAATTCTTTGGTTTTCCAGCATTTTTGTGTATTTGAACCCTTTCCAACAATGACTGCATGATTTTGAGATGCATCTTGTCACACTGAGGACAACTGAGGGACTCATATGCAACTATTACAGAAGGTTTAAACGCTCTCTGATGCTCCAGAAGAAAAAAACATGCATTAAGAGCCGGGGGGTGAAAACTAAAAAAAAAAAAAAAAAAAATTTTGTATGATCCCTCTTATTTTGGAAAAGTAACTAACATTTTACAGATTCTGCAAGGTGTATGTAAACTTTTGACTTCAACTGTATATATATATTCTTTCTAAGGTTTCTTGTAAATGTATCTTGTTTCAAGGGTTGTTTAGAATTTTCATTGTAAAATGACTTGCTGTGAATGGTTTGATTTGGTGAGCACTGGTTGTGTTACTGGTGTTGGGAGGCACTTACAGCGCACGATGAGCTCGATCACGGCCTCTCTGGGCTTGACGTTGAAGCCGTTGTACTGGCTGGTCTGGCAGCGGTAGGATCCGCTCATCTCGCGCGACACGTTGACGATGCGCAGAACGCCGTCGTAGCTCTCCGTCTGCATGCTGCCATCCGGCATCGGCGCCTCCTTATCCGCCCGCGACCACAGGATGATGGGCTTGGGTTTCCCTGAAACAAGGCACTCCAGCTCCACCGTCTCGCCCTCCCGCACCGCCATCGGAGACTTGCCCCGCGGCACGGTCAGGTTCGGAGGAACTAAGAAAGAGAAAAACAGAGGAGGGACTGATACGGGGCTCTAGAAAGGCAGCAGACGGGGCACCGCAGGACGGTCAATGCGTGAGCGTGTGTTTGTGAGCGAAACACGGCTGCGCTGGATTCGGGATGGAAAACCAAATGAGCCAAGGATGGAAAACAAGTCCAACAAACAGCATCAGAAATAACAGCAGTAAGGTCATTAAATGCTTCAAACAATTCCCCAACAGTACTTACATTAAACAGACCACAACTCACAAATGCATTGTTTTATTATTTACAACATGGATACCTCCAGTAACTATGCAAAGACCTTCTGACTAAACAAGTGATGCTTATATGGAGGGCAAAATATATTTTTTAATTTTATTTATTTATTTATTTTTTTTTAAATTTTTTCTTTATATATTTTAGTTAATTTTTATTTCAAATAATGAAAATGTTTTTATTTTATTTATTTATTTATTTTTTTTAAAATTTTTTCTTTATATATTTTAGTTAATTTTTATTTCAAATAATGAAAATGTTTTTATTTTACCTTGGCGACTAGCTAAATTAAATAAGTTTAAGCTTTTTATGTTTTATTTTAATTTACTTTAAAAAAAAATTTTTTATTTACTTTAAAATAATACAAATATTTTTATGTTGCCTTGGCAACTAGCTAACAAGTTTAAGCTTTTTATGTTTTATTTTATTTTAGTTTTATTTATTTAATAAAAAAAAATATTTTTATGTTGAAATAACTGAAATAAAAAATAGCTGATAGAAATAGCTGAAATAAAATAAGTTTAAGCTTTTTGTTTTATTTTATTTTAGTTTTTTAATTTAATTTAAAATAATAAAAAATATTTGTATGTTGCCTTGGCAACTAGCTGAAAAAAAGTTTAAGCTTTTATATATATATTTTTTGTTTTAGTTTATATTGTATTTTATTTCAAATAATGAAAATGTTTATGACAACATATTTACATAATTGCATTTTGAAACATTTAAGTATATATTTTTTAAAATATATAAAAAATATATTTTTCTGTGTGGGTCTCAAGTAAATGTATCTTGCTATCTTGATTTTTAATAGGAAAGACTTAAGTACTCATTAAGAACAGGATGTATTAGTTTTATTAATTAATTTATTTTTAATGTCCATATAGTTTTTTTTATTACATTTAAGTTTAATTTTAAAATTGTAATTAAAATAACATTTATTAAGTTAAATTTTTTATATATTTTTATTATATATTTTATTTTATTTTAATTTCTATTTTGAATGATACAATTTTTTCTTTTTTATGTTACCTTGGCAACTAGCTAAAATAAACTAATTTTATTTCAGTTCAAATAATGAAAATGTTTTTTATGTTGCCTTTGCAGCTAGCTGGAATATATTAAGTTCACTTTTTTTTTATATATATATATTTTTGTTTAGTTGTTATTTTATACAAGTTTTTATGTTTTATACTAATTTTAATTTATTTTAATTGAGTTATTTGTTATGTTACTTCAAAAAAAAAAAATCTGAATTTTTGTAGCATTGTATCGTTTGATGTCATAACCTTCTGACTGAACGCATGCATGCGATCTAAGATCTGTTTTCACATGTAGATGAGAAACGAACAATTCTGCATCAAAGATCCAAACGTAAAGAATCTGATTCACAAGCTGAATATATAACCACAGGGTTTCCTGCGGCCGCTGTGTATTAATAATGCATGTTATTCCAGGCCATTAGCAGAAACAGAAAGCAGCTGTAATGAAGAGCTGTTACTGTAATGGAGAGCCGCTGCTGTCGGGATGTTTCCAGCGATAGAAACGAGTCTTTAACACCCGATGAGCCTCTCGCTGAATCTCCTTCACGTCACGACTCACTCTGGATCAAAACCAGAGCTTCATTTGAGCCGGATGAGATCTTATTTGCACACTCATTTATTCTGATTTATCAGGAAACTCATCGCTGAAACACACGCAGCACAAGCCAATGAAAGCTAATGCACGGCACGCAGAAATACTGAAATCGTATTTTAGTATCATTGATACACCATTATAGTTTTTATGATTTTATTTTCATGTCTTCATTTTTATGTTTTAGTAATTTTGTTGTGCTGTTCTCATTTTATTATTATTATTATTTTTTTTAATATGTCTATATAGTTTTATTACATTTTAGTTTTTAATTTATTTAGTTTTAGTTATTATAGTACTTCAGCTTTAACTAAACACAAATGAGCATTATAGGCTTGGCCACTAGCTGAAATAAAGTAAGATTATTATGATTTTTATTTTAAACAATGAAAAAAATTATGATGCATTTGAAACGAACTGAAATAAGTTTTTAAGTTATATTTAATTAATAAATTTTATTTTATTTCATTTTGATTTCAAATAATACAAATGTTTAAAAAAAATCAAATGAAAACAAATAAAAATGAAATAAAAGTTTTAAGTTTTTATATTTTATTTTATTTTTTTATGTTGACTTTGCAGCTAACTGAAATAAAATATATTTATTTATGTATTTATTTTTTAATATATTTTAAATAATGAAAATGTTATGTTGCAACTAATTGAATTAAAATAAGTTTAAGTGTTTTATATTTTACTTTTATTTATTTCAAATAATGACAAATGTTTTTGTGTTGCTTTGGCAACTACTTGAAAAAAAAGTTTAAGTGTTTTTATATATTTTTTTAAATTTAATTTTATCTCTAATAATGAAAATATTTTTATGTTGCCTTGCTAAATATCTGAAATAAAATAAGTTTACTTTGTAACATATCATTTTAGTCATTTTTATTTTATTCCCAATGTTTTGTCATGTAATTGCCATAAAAATGCCAAAGTAACTCATATAAAAATAAATTAAAAATACTATAAAATATTGTTTAAATAAATAAATAATTGAATGAATGTAATGGGAATGTTGGGATATTTAAGATTCACCCAGATGTGACTGTTTTCTGATTGGGTCCTTCAGGTGTTTTTGCTGAAACTCTCTGATCCTTCTAGGATTGAATCTGTCCCATTACACCCCAATCCCTGATCCGGATCCGCTGGGAACATTCGGGGTTATTTACAGCGTACAGCATCTGCTAGAGCTCAATGAGAAAACATGAGGACACACAGAGATAGTAATGCTGGGTAATTGTGATTCAGGATCCTGCCGTCAAAAACTAAACGATGATAAAACCTCAGACAGAACAAACGGCCCTCCAAACCTCCTTCACACGATCGTGAACACAGTCCATCAATCCTCGCGTTACACAAAACCACACTCTTTAAGAATAGTTCAACACAAAAAATAAAATTCCCTCACCCTCAGATTATTCGAGATTATAATGAGTTTGTTTCTTCATCAGATTTGGAGAAATTTGCATTGCATCAGTGTCTCAGCAATGGATGCTCTGCAGTGAATGGGTGCCGTCAGAATGAGAGTCCAAACAGCTGATAAAAACATCACAATAATCCACAAGTAATCCACAGCACTCCAGTCCATCAGTTAACATCTGGAGAAGACAAAAGCTGAAACACATCCAGCATTAAGACGTTTTTAACTAAAATACG
>NW_015663837.1:134090-137505 GCF_001515625.1 Sinocyclocheilus rhinocerous
AGCGTTTTTGAAAAAAGTTGCCAGCCACCGCCAGCGTTTTGGCTGATTTTCACAAAATTTTCATGGCCCCAGAATATTTTGTTGTATGAACATCTGAACATGCAATACATCAAAATAAAGATCCGACCCTCTACTTTCAAACTAAAGAATCCATTTTATTCTAGGTTCAAGCACTGTTTTTTATCAACACTTGAATGTTGGTAGGTTTCATAAAAAAGCAACATTTTGAGCAAAAAGCTGAGAAAATCGAATTTTTATCAAACACTACATCTGGATCATATTCAGTAATATTATCAAAGCAAAGCTGCAGTAGATGGCTTCCATCTGCGCTCCCAAAGCTTCACAGACCTTTAACACTTTCTGGATCCACATTTCACTCGCTAGCGTTAGACAGGTTTCATTTATACGCGGTTAGTGTTGATGATCGCATTGTTTTTCATATGCATATGCTTACATATGAGAGCGCTGGTTTCTGCGTCTTCCTGGTCTGTGTTTTTGATCGGCACTTTCTAGACTCATTCAGGAGATGCGTAATAGCGCCCCCTAGCTTTTAACAGTGGAAACACTGAAAATTCTGTGTTTGGCAGGAAAGCATCGTCTCTTAATGGAAAATTCTGTTTGGTGGGGAAAGAGTTAATCAGGAAGTGACGATTTTGTTCTCTTCAACTCACTGGATGGAAACGGTGCTTTATTCTCAGATGTTTTATCCGATATTCCAATTTTGCGCATAAGTTTAATTCATAAATTTGGAAGGAAATATATTACTAGTGCTCAAACCTCTAGCACTAAGTGTTAAAGTTAGGTGATGCATTTGTGAATGATGGTGATTTTGGTGTCTCCAAGGCGCCATGCAGACCCCAGAGGCAGGCGCTGACTCCACATCCAACGTGCCGCTCCAGACCAGCGTGCCTGTGCCGTCTGCGGTCAGTGCCCAGCAGGTGGCGTCTCAGGTGCCAGTCCAGCAACAGGTGAGGCAGCCCAGATGAGTCTAAAAGCTATTATAGTTCAGCCAAAAATGAAAATCGGCTGAAAATGTGCTCACCCTCAGGCCGTCTAAGATGTAGATGAGTTTGTTTCTTCATCAGATTTGGAGAAATTTGCATTGCATCAGTGTCTCAGCAATGGATGCTCTGCAGTGAATGGGTGCCGTCAGAATGAGAGTCCAAACAGCTGATAAAAACATCACAATAATCCACAAGTAATCACTCCAGTCCATCAGTTAACATCTGGAGAAGACAAAAGCTGAAACTAATCCAGCATTAAGACGTTTTTACGAGTCCATAATCCATAATAACGCTTCCTCCAGTGAAAAAGTGCATCTCCTGTTGTCTCTCACATCAGAATCCAGCCACATATTTGTTTAGAGCTGTTTAAACGCTGCTTGATCTGTGCAGATTTCTCTCCTGATTCAGAACAGAACACGTTCTCACTGGAGGAAGAGTTATTATGGATTATTATCCAGCTAACAGGGAACGTTCTCAGAACGTTCTGTCAAGGTTCTCTCAACGTTAAGAACAAACTTCTTCCATTACCATTAACAGAACATTCGTTCAAAGTTTATTTTTTATTTTTTATAATGTTCTCAAAACGTTAGCACAAAAACGTTATTTAAACATTGTTCATAGAATATCTTTTTCTGAAGTGTTTTAGTTGAATGTTTTTCTGAAGTTTTTTTAAATGTTACACTTGTTTCAGAACGTTCAGAGAACATTGAAAAGTAACGTTTACATAATGTTTGCAAAATGATACAATGGAACGTTTCCTTGACATTTGCTTAACCAAGATTCATCTGATTTTTAAAACATTTAAAACACTGGATGTGTTGATTGTTCAGAGAACATTCAGAAATAATGTTTTCATAACTTAATGGGAACATTAAGAAAACATTCTCAGAACATATTTTTGTTAACTGGAATTATGGACACATATTTTAGACATTAAAAATGTCTTAATGCTGGATTTGTCTCAGCTTTTGTCTTCTCCAGATGTTAACTGATGGACTGGAGTGCTGTGGATTACTTGTGGATTATTGTGATGTTTTTTGCTGAGACACTGATGCAATGCTACATTTCTCCAAATCTGATCATCAAATTACAATTTTTGGCTAAAATCACCATAAATCATGAGGCTCAGCTCTAGATTAGATGCTCATTTATGGCATGATGGACAGACAAAATATCACTGTATGTTTTGAGGTCTCTTCTCGGCAGAAGCAGCAGCTCCGGATCATTAAGAGCTTCCTTTGTTTCACAGCAGCAGATAAATGAAGTGAAATTGAAAGCGAGAGAACTAATCGTTGGGATTTGGCGCTGTGATAAAGCCAGGAGTCGCGCTAAAGGACGAGGCGAGCGTGAGGTTGATTGAAGGCTGCTATCTGGCCGTCCTCTCCGAGTCCTCATTATAACAGCACATTTCAATCTAACCACTAATGCAAAGATTAATTGCTCGGCGGCAGATAGAAGCACCCAGCTCTCTCTCTGTTGCTCTATGGCTTCACTAACGCGCGAGCAGAATGAAGATTGATTGTGTTTAAGGCCGCGCGTTTCGTCGTTATTTAATCCTTCTGCTATCGGAGGAGAAAATCTCAGCACATGCCTCCTGAATAAATCATTAACTGCACCGCTTCAACTAAAGAAGCGAATCTAGCAGCTAATGAGTGAGAAAAACGCTGGTTTGTGTAAGAAGAGGAAACATTACGAGCAGGGTCATAACTAAAACGTCTTGGTTACGTACGTAACACTCGTTCCCTGATGGAGGGAACGGAGACGTTATGTCGAACGACATATGGGGTCTCACTTGGGAGGCCAATCATCTCTGAGGTTAAGAGAAAACGTCAATGAAAATTGGCTAGTGGATTTTGCATGCTGAGCCACTCCCCATGCCTACGGGTATATAAGGCGACAGCGCGCATCCACTCATTAGGTTTTACGCCGAGGAGCCGAGAACGTGTCCCAGCAACAGCGAATAGTTCAAGGTTGTGGCATGGGGACAGATAGGCTCCGTTCCCTCCATCAGGTACGTAACAGAGACGTTCCCTATCTGTCAGTCACTATGAGTTATGTCGAACGACATATGGGGTCCAAGGAAAACGCCACAACCTGAACACCGTCACAACCCTGTGGCGCCACAATTGTTGACAAGCTATAGCGTGTCACAAAAAGCTACGCTAAGGTCGCAACCTTCCCAAAGCCCCGAGCGCAAATTCACTGACCTTGGTACCGAAGGGGACCAACGGTGAGTACATCGCTGCTGGAGAAGGCCATGCTGCTGTTCCGTCCACAAAAAAGTTTTTGGAAGGGATTTCAACCTTCAGTGAAATATTGCTTCAAATCTTTCCTATTTGTTCTTTCAACCTGGTAGAACGATGGGAAAGCGAGCCTTAAGAGAAAAGGTCGCTACGGAGACCACATCCTAC
>NW_015663837.1:137719-138442 GCF_001515625.1 Sinocyclocheilus rhinocerous
GTCTCGGTTACGTACGTAACCCTCGTTCCCTGATGGAGGGAACGGAGACGTTCCCTATCTGTCGGTCACTACGAGTTATGTCGAACGACATAAGGGGTCCATGGAAAACGCCACAACCTGAACACCATCACAACCCTGTGGCGCTGCAATTGTTGACAAGCTGCAGCGTGTCACAAAAGCTACGCTAAGGTCGTAACCTTCCCAAAGGCCCAGTGCAAATCCACTGATCTTGGTACCGAAGGGGACCAAAAGGTGAGTACATCGCTGCTGGAGAAGGCCATGCTACTGTTCCATCCACAAAAAAAGTTTTTTGGAAGGGATTTCAACCTTCAGTCAAAGATTGCTTAAAATCTTTCCTATTTGTTCTTTCAGCCTGGCAGAATGATGGGGAAGCGAGCCTTAAGGGAAAAGGTCACTACAGAGACCACATCCTACCCATAGGGAGGTGACATGTGGAGATACTGATATGGACTGACCCAGTACTACATATGAATGGGTCTCTGAGGCAGGTCCTACCTTAGAGTAGGGATGGAACAATTGCCAGAAGAGACTGACAGAGCGGGTCTGTCAAGGGAAGACACGAGTTTACCGAGAGGGAAACCTTACCGTGGAAGAATACACATATGGGATTACCCGTAGGGAATCAAGCCATATGGACACTTAGCCAAGTACAGGGGCTGGCCGGGACTCCGGGCATGCTAACACCAGTACTGGGCCTGGCGT
>NW_015663837.1:138946-145712 GCF_001515625.1 Sinocyclocheilus rhinocerous
TCTTCAGATTTTACGCTGAGGAGCCGAGAACTTGTCCCTGGCAACCAGCGATGGTTCAAGGTTGTGGCATGGGGACATAACGTCTCTGTTCCCTCCATCAGAAAACGAGGATTACGTACGTAACAGAGACGTTTCCTATCTGTCGGTCACTACGAGTTATGTCGAACGACATATGGGGTCCATGGAAAACGCCACAACCTGAACACCATCACAACCCTGTGGCGCTGCAATTGTTGACAAGCTGCAGCGTGTCACAAAAGCTACGCTAAGGTCGTAACCTTCCCAAAGGCCCAGTGCAAATCCACTGATCTTGGTACCGAAGGGGACCAAAAGGTGAGTACATCGCTGCTGGAGAAGGCCATGCTACTGTTCCATCCACAAAAAAAGTTTTTTGGAAGGGATTTCAACCTTCAGTGAAAGATTGCTTCAAATCTTCCCTATTTGTTCTTTCAGCCTTGCAGAACGATGGCGAAGCGCGCCTTCAGAAAAAGGTCGCTACGGAGACCACATCCCACCCGTAGGGAGTGACATGTGGAGATACTGATATGGACTGACCCAGGGGGTAGTACTACACATGGAATGGGTCTTTGAGGCAGGGCCTACCTTAGAGTAGGGATGGAACAACTGTCAGAAGAGATTGACAGAGCGGTCTGTCAAGGGAAGACACGGGTTTACCAACAGGGAAACCTACCGTGGAAGAATAGACATATGGGATTGCCCGCAGGGAATCAAGACATATGGACACCTAGCCCAGTACAGGGGCTGACCGGGACTCCGGGCATGCTAACACCAGTACTGGGCCTGGCGTTAGACTGCTCTGCCAAGTCTGACTGCCGGGGGTGCTGGAGGATGCTCGACCAGGGTTCGCCAACCGGGGAACTCTACTGGGAGAAGAAAGGCGCTCGGGGAAATGGTGCAGCAAGCGTGACACCGAGCCAGATCTTCCAGCCAATTACCTGTTACCCAACACATGGGAAGAAACCGGCTCTACACGAAGGTTGAAAACACTTGCGAAGGTGTTAGGTGTTGCCCAGCCCGCAGCTCGACAGATGTCTGCCAGAGAGGCGCGGTGCGCCAGCGCCCAGGAGGAAGCAACACTCCAAGTGGAGTGGGCTCTCACCCCTAGGGGGCACGGCTCGCCTTGGGATTGGAACGCCAAGGCGATAGCATCCACTATCCAGTGGGCCAACCTCTGCATGGAGACAGCCTTCCCTTTCTGCTGGCCTCCAAAGCAGACAAGGAGCTGCTCAGAGCTTCTGAAACTCTGGGTGCGGTCCACGTATATGCGTAACGCTCTTACGGGACACAGCAATGCCAAGGCTGGATCTGCCGAGCTCTAGCCTGAGTGATAGTGTCTACCAGAGAGAGAGCTCTAGCCTGAGTGATAGTGTCTACCACCGCTGGCGGTAAGTCACTTAGGTCTGCCGCGTCCCGTCCAGAAGCCACACATGGAAGTTCCAGAGAACTGGACGTGGGTGCCATATGGTGCCCAGCCCCTGAGAAAGGAGGTCCCTCATCAGGGGGATGTGCCAGGGAGGGGCTGTCACGAGGAGCATGAGTTTCGAAAACCAGGTCCGGGTGGGCCAGTAAGGCGCAACCAACAGGACCTGTTCCTCGTCCTCCCTGACCTTGCACAGTGTCTGTGCGAGCAGGCTCACTGGGGGAAATTCATACTTGCGTAGAGCCCGAGGCCAGCTGTGTGCCAGTGCGTCCGTGACCAGGGGGGGGCTGCGCCAGGGAATAGTACAACTGGCAGTGGGAGGACTCGTGGGAAGCAAACAGGACCACCTGAGCTTCCCCGAATCGACTCCAGATCAGCTGAACCATCTGGGGATGGAGTCGCCATTCTCCGGGGAAAGTGAGCTGTCGTGAGAGCACGTCGGCTGCACGATTGAGCTCCCCGGAATGTGGATGGCGCGCAGCGATTTGAGCCGCGTCTGACTCCAGAGGAGGAGATGACGGGCGAGTTGAGACATGCGACGTGATCGTAGACCGCCCTGACGGTTGATGTACGAAACAGCTGCAGTGTTGTCCGTTCGGACCAACACGTGCTTGTCCAGCATCAGCGGCCGGAACTGCTGCAAGACTAGATGCACTGCCAACAACTCCAGACAGTTGATGTGCCAAAGCAGTCGAGGTCCTGTGAATGAATGAAAATGAATGAATACATGATTAAATACATAAATTCTATTATAAATGAAAAATAAATAAATAAAAATAGATTTAAAATAAAATTATAAATAAATACATCATGTTAATAGATGTACTTTTAAAAGTACTTTAAATCATAATTGTGTATGAAATGTGTTCTATAAGTAAACTAGTGCTGCTTTGCCAGAGCGGAGCGAATTCTTCCAGTAATGTGCAGATCTCTGTAGATCTGGCAGCGCTTCATTAGATGGACTGCAGGACTCGATCTCCGAATGCTCTGGGCTCGTTCTCAGTCGAAACATTTCCACAGCGTGAATCCCTGGCATAATCTCCTCTAAACGCATTTATTAGGAGCTCTACTGGGTTCTTCAGAAGCTCCTGATCCCGAGAGCGGATCACAGAAACAACAACAACAACACGGATTCATCCCGAAGCCAAACACCAGAAACATCACAGGTGCTGGCAGATACGCAAACATTAACTAAATACACATTACTTACTGCTTTATTTCTTGTTCTTATGGATAATCTTATGGATATGGATATGGATAAACAAAACTGACCTACTGCTGTGGTCCTTAGAAAACATAAACAAACAAACAAACAAATAAATCAATACTACTATAAATGAATAAAAAATAAATATAACAAACATTAAATTATAAAAAATATTTTTTTATAAATAAATAAAATAAATAAATAAATATATACATATATAATTTCTACTATGAATGAATAAAATATAAATAAAAATTAAATTATAAATGACTTTAATACATAAATAAAAAAAGTCATTACTTAAATGTATAATATTATAAACAAACATCACAAAACTGAGCCCTGCTGTGGTCTTTAGAAAACTAAAATAAATAAATAAAATTAGAACATTAAATAAAATGAATAAATAATCTCTATTATAAATGAATGTATAAAAATACAAATAAACAAATAAAAATTCATTATAAATAAATTACTTTAATACATAAAAAAATAAATTACTTAAATGTATAATATTATGAACAAATGTCACAAAACAGACATGAAATTGTATTTAAAATAGACTTATAAATTAAATTATAAACAAACAACATTTAATTATATAACAAAATTAATGAATTAATAAAAATATAAATAAAATAAAAAATACATTATAAATAAAATATTGTATCTAAATGAATAAATAAATGAAATACATTATATCATAAAATAAATATAAAATAAACATTAAATCATAAATAAAAAATATATATATATTTTGAAAGAAAGAAAGAAAGAAAGAAGTGATTATGAATGAATTATTAAATGAGATGCACTCATATAGACTGTCGAACATGACATAAATTTACTTAATTCCTGTTCTTATTAACAAGATCATCTTTCAGCAAAATGTAATATCTTGATTCTGAACACCAGACTTTCAGCTCATCGGCTGACGTCACAAAACCCACCTAGTCCTGTGGTCTTAATGGCCAAATTAACAAGATAAGACAAAATAAATATCTGATATATCAGCCAGCCCTAAATCAGACAAACAATGCAAAAATTCATATGCAAACCAATATACTGTGCATCCCCCGTAAAATAAATAAAATACTAAAAAAAGACATATATCAAGCACATCATCTTGCTATAGTTCTGCAACACAACAAAACCACACAAATCGAGCTCAGTGCGGCTCTCAGAGAAGTTGAGATGTATTAATATAAGAGACTTTCATCAGAGCTCTTTAACAGTCGCCTTGCTCTTCCGGCTCAGATTATCAGAGATCTTCTGCTAACGACGCAGGAGTCAGTGTTTAATGCAGAGAGATGCTAATCAATGCAACTAACTGCAAGCAGGTCAGTTTTCTGATATTCTCAGATCATACAACATATCATGAGTCATGACGATTCATTAGCAGCTTGTTCTTTTAATGCTGTAAGCATTTGTGGGTAATAGATTATGACTCAGTCATAAAATAAATAAATAAAGGAATGAATGAATAAATAAATAAATTCACTTTTGAACAAATGAACAAAAATAAACAAATAAATATAAATATTTATTATTATTAATAAATAACCAATACATAAATGAATAAACAAATAAACAATTTTAAATACATACAAATAAAATAAATAAACTGGATTTAATTTTAAATAAGATATATTATAAAACTATATTGTGAATACATTTTAAAAAATAATTTAGGAATATGTTTTATAAATGATTGAAAATAAACAAATAAATATAAAAATGAATGTTTGGTCCAGTTTTTATAATAAATAAATAAATAATGAATCGATAAATAAATGAATAAACAAATAAATGTAAAACAATTTTAAATAAATAAAAATACAATAAATAAACTGGATTTAATTATATAAATATAAATAAAATAAAATTTTGAATAAATATAAAAAATAATTATTTAATAGTTTTTATATATGAACGAAAATAAACAAATCAATATAAAATGTAATTTGAATTGTAAGTAAATAAGTGATATTATAATGAATTAATGACTAAATATAAAACAATTTTAAACAAATAAATAATTAAAACAATTAAATTTGGAAAAAAATTAATTATTAAAAAAACTCTTATGAATAAATAAAAAGTTAACACTATTATAAAAAAATGAATGTATTGTGAATGAATAAAAAATAATAATAAAATTGTAATTATAAATACATAAATTACATTATATTATAATAAATGACTAATGCTTTAGAACATTCGGCTCTGGAGAGTTTCTGAAACCAGAGTAAGAAGTGATCATTAACCTGAATATAATTTCACAAGTAAAAGATTTCTTCTCACTGTGGTTTCTGCAGGTTTAACAATCATTGTTTGTCCTGATGACTGAGGATCGATCTGATGATCTGAGATGAGCGGGAGTGTGTGTGTGTGTGTGTGTGTGTGTATGTGTTTGTGTATAGTGTGTGTGTGTGTGAGTGTGTGAGTGTGTGTGTGTGTGAGTGTGTATAGTGTGTGTGTGTGTAGTGTGTATAGTGTGTGTGTGTGTGTGTGTGTGTGTGTATAGTGTGTGTGTGTGTAGTGTGTATAGTGTGTGTGTGTGTGTGTGTGTGTGTGTATAGTGTGTGTGTGTGTAGTGTGTATAGTGTGTGTGTGTGTGTGTGTGTGTGTGTGTGTGTGTGTATAGTGTGTGAGTGCGTGTGTGTGTGTGTGTGTGTGTGAGACTCACCAGTGGTGGAGGAGATGTTGACGTCGATGCTGATCTCGGGGATGGCTCCTCCTCTGAGCGCTGCTACACAGGTGTAGGTTCCGAAGTCGGTGAACTTGAGGTCGATGATGTCCAGGTTGGTGTTTCCGGGCGAGATGTCGGGGTCGGTCTGCGTGATGACCATGCGCTCGGAGCTGCGTAACGCCCGGCCGTTCTTCAGCCAGCTGAACTGCAGCTCCTCGGGCGGCGTGGCCTCCACCTGACACGAGATCTTCACCTCGCGGCCGATCTGGATGTTGTCGTCGTTGTGGTAAGGGTCCGGAGTGATCCAGAAGCGGCCCTTCTTCAGCGCTGAGCAAACACAGAAACTCAAACATAAAACACTGCACAGGACTGACTCACCAGCTCTTAAAAATAAAGCTTCCAAAGCTGCATCTGAGGATCCTCAAATACAAACTGTGTGTGTTTTGCTTCAGGAGAGCAACCATACATTTGCGTTGTGTTCTTTTAGATTCATTTATTCAATTATAATCATTTATTATTTAAGCATTTTATTATTCCATTTAATTATTATATTATCATTATAGTCATATACTAATTTCATTGATTCATTAATTGATTAGCCATTTATATTATATTATTGTTTTTTATAATATTTTTGCACTGTTGTTTAGTCTTATGGCTATGTGTTTCAAGGGCTGTTTGTCTTCATGAATGAGAGATACGAGGGAATGTTTATGGAAACTCAAGGTTTATGGGATGTTGTTTTGAAGCAGTTTGGTATAACAATACTTGTTGAATTTGTGCTGGTCAGATGAAGCTTTGAAACATACGCAACTAAAACTATTCAATAAACTCCTTTTATCATCACTTCGTCTCCTGCTTCTGCTCTTCACTGGCTTTTTCCTCAGTCAACTTATTGGTTGATAGAAGACTGTTGATACAGTAACACAGTGATGCCATAGAAGAATCAGTTTTGGTCCCCCAAAGAACCCTTCAGTGAACAGTTCTTTAAAGAACCATTTTTTCTTAGTGTGAATAACATTTTAATAATCCAAGAACCCTTTTCCACTGTAAAGAAGCTTTTGTGGAATGAAAAGGTTCTATGGATGGTAAAGGTTCTTTGTGGAACCATTGATGCCAGTAAAGAACCTTTATTTTTAAGAGTGTAGCTCTTCAAGATTCTCAAATTGACAAAAAACTGACGGCAGAGGAATAAAACTACACTGGAACTATTACGAATCATTTTAGTAATTATATATATTTTATAAACATAATAATATTATTAATAATAATTATTATTATAAATAACAAAATTAATAAAATATAAAAACTTACTTTATTTCTCATTTTTGTTTAATTTAACTTGATGTACAAATGACTACAACTAAAACTGAAATAAAAAGTAATAAATACTATATATAATGTTTAAAAACAATAACTAATAAAA
>NW_015663837.1:146484-150610 GCF_001515625.1 Sinocyclocheilus rhinocerous
TATATATATATATATATTTCTCATTTTGATTTAGTTTAACTTGGTGTACTGAAATAACTACAACTAAAAAAAGTAATCTAAAAATAATAAAGACTGCATCACTGTACATGAATCCTTTAATTCAGAGATTTAAGTTGAAGTTTAGATATTAATTAGTGGCGTTTGTGAGCATCATCACTATATATATATAATGACTGTGACATTTTCCTCTTCTGCTGATGTCATCGAGGCCAAGTGGGAGGGGAAAAATAACCAATTAACCAATAATACTGCAGCTTAACATTCTCCATTCAATAAAATCCTGTTAAAGCCTCACTGCACACTCTCGGTTTCTCGTTACAGAAGTTCAGTGTAGTTTGATGTTGTTTTTAAGCAGAGTTTCTGAATCTGACGTGATGGAAATAAAAATGAGCTGCTCATTAAGAGACTCATTAGAAGATGGTCGTCTGGAAAGACAAACACTTGAATAGACGGTGGTTTGTGGCGTTTCAGATCCTCCTCTCCTCTTATTCAGCATGCAGACTGTTTACAGCTGAGTTTTATCTGGCAAATGAAAGAGCAGTCGGAGCGTTTTATCTTCTCATTATCAGGTTAAACCGAGGAGGAGAACGTGAAGAACATGAAGAAAGCAGAAACAAAAGACTCAAATACAGCAAACTGAAAGAGCAGCAAATCACGGACGGAGATGCTCAGCATCAGATTTATGAAAGATTAGAGTCACCTTGTGCCGCATCTGACGTCTGAATCATATCGACACAGGTCTGACCGGAGATGCACACTATCATACAATAAAGTCTCTTCTGCTAAGCAAGGCTGCATTTATTTGAGCAAAAATACAGTAAAAAAATTTTTTTAATTTAAAATATGTTTTCTTTGTCAATATATAGTAAAATGTAATTTATCCATGTATAAGTTGAAGCACTAAATTGACTAAAACTCAATTAAAAATAATAAAGCTATATATACTGTATATATAACCAGGGCCTAAAATGAACACTCGCCAAGCGCCAAATGCGAGTAAAAATCGGCTTTGGCGAGTATATGAAACTGTGTCAGTCGCCAGATGGCCGGTAACATTTTTATAAATTCTAACAGTGCAATGTAGTGAGAACATAAATGTGAACAAAAGTGAACGACACCCGTACAGTTGACAGTGCTGCTTCATCACAAAAGTTTAAGCCTTTGCAATGTAAATATTCAAGAGCTAGAACACACGAAAGGACACGCGTTACTCACGCGCTGTGTGGGAAGCTTAAACATCCGAAACCCCGGCCTGAAAACCGTGTCTTGAGCTCTGCTTCCTTTCTGCACTTGAACGGACAAATTCACACAAAATTATGTAAAAATGCCCGTCTTGGTGAGTATCCTAGTAAAGTAGTTGGTTCTTAAGTGAACATGAACAGCTGAGAAAGAAACCGGACAGCGCCGCAATGTGTCAAAAGACAATAGAACCCATTATAATCAGTGATATTGTCTACAGAGGATGCGGCGCGGTGCGACACGACAAATTGCAGAAAGTAAACGGATTCCCCGTTCTATTTCTGAAATAGTCTAAGCACTTTGCAATGGCCGCTTTGTCACATCCAGGGTTGACAACTTGTAGACAAAGTGTTAAAGTGATAGACATAGAATTCTAATAATCCTGCTGTTGTCTGCATTTTTAATGTTGATCAAAGAAAATAGGACAAAGAAAAAAACAATCACACAATTGAACTTTAAAAAAAAGATATAAAGTCTATAGTGTTATTTGATTGGCATAATTTATTACATTTCTGTAGACTACCTGAAACTCATTGTTAGACCTGCCTTAAATGCCCCGTTCCATTTGTATCTTTGATTTGATTTGCTCTTATTTTACAACTGACTATTTACTAGTCTTTAAAAATTTAGCATATTAAATTTATATTGGTTAAGCTAGTAGCAGGTATTGAAACTGCAATCAAGGATTGTGATTTTTTGCAATTATCTAAAATTTTGGTGTCATAACTGCCTGTTTTTTTCCGTAGCTGGTAAAACATATTTCTGGCCGGTAAATTTCCTTAAGTCACTGGCCTTTGGCAGGTCTGGCAAAAAGTTAGTTTTAGGCCCTGTATATAACTGAAAATATAAATAAAAAAGCTGACAGAAATAAATACGTTAAAGTAATAAATTGACTAAAACTGAAAAAAAAGCTAAACTGAAATACAGAAAAAAACTACAAAAGCACATGACAAAATGACAAAAAATTAAAATGAATAAAATGAATAAAAATAAAAGCTAATTAAAATAAATATATTAAGTACAAAATTTACTAAAAAACTAAAACTAAAATAAAAATAAAGCTAATTAGAAATATAAAAAATAAAAATGGCACGTAACAAAATGAATAGAAATTAAAACAACTACTGAAATATAAAAATAAAAGCTGTTTGAAATAAATAGGTTAAAGTATCAAATTTACTTAAATTAAAAATGAACCAAAAATAAAGCAAAACAGAAATATATGAAAGAACAAAAATAAAAATTCACAAAATAAAATTGACAACTGAAAATATAAAAATAAAAGCTAACTACAATAAATAGGATAAGTAATAAATTTACTAAAACTGAAACTGAAAAACAAATAAAGCTAAACAAAAAATAATAAAAAATACATAAAAATGGCACATAAAATTACTAAAAATTAAAATTAAAACGACAAATGAAAATGTAAAAATAAAAGTTAATTGAAATAAATAGGTTAACATTGAAGTAATACATTTACTAAAATAAAAAATAAAATAAAAAATAAAGGTAACATAAATATAAAAAAAATTAAAATGACAAAAGCACAAAAATGTCTAAAACTTGAAATTAAACAGTTAAATAAACAAAAAATAGCTAATTGGAAATATGAATTAATATATTAATAATAGTAAAATATTTGACATGCACGTCACTGAAGCTCTGCAATCAGACACAAGCTTCTCTATCATCAGTTCATCAAACGTTGCTTCATCACGTCATGAGGCTCGAGATCAAGCAGAAACACCTGACCTGACCATCTTCATTAAAAACATGCTGACCTTTCAGATCAGACGCGACACACAGACGACCGTGACGCAATGGTGCCCCACGCCTGAGAGAGGAGGTCCCTCCTGACGGGAATCTTCCATGAAGAGCCGTAAAGAAGGGACACCAGGTCCGAGAACCATATTAAGCCCGGCCAAAACGGGGGCCAATAGCAGTAGACGGACCACGTCCCGGCGTACTCTCTCCAGAACTCCTGGGAGCAGAGCAATTGGGGGAAAGGCGTACAGACGAAGCCTCGGCCAAGTCTGTACCATAGTGTCCAGTCTGAGAGGAGCTGGATGAGTCAGAGAGAACCAGAGGGGACAGTGCGATGTCTCCTGAGTCGCAAACAGATCCACCTGAGCCTGGCCAAAAACTCTCCAAATCTGTTTCACCACCTCGGGGTGAAGCCTCCATTCCCCGGGCCTCGGCCCCTGCCTCGACAGGACGTCTGCTCCCATATTGAGATGCCCAGGGATGTGAACTACTCTCAGTGAGAGAAGTTTCCCCTGGGACCACATAAGGATCTGGTGCACCAGCCTGTAAAGGGGCTGTGAACGCAGACCTCCCTGGTGGTTGATGTAAGAGACCACCGCTGTGTTGTCGGTGCGCACCAACACATGGCGATCTCTCAGGTCCGGGAGGAAGTGTTTCAAAGCTCGAAATACAGCCAACATCTCTAGGCAGTTGATGTGCCAAGTGAGATGGCGACCGCTCCACAGACCGCGGGCAGGGTGGCCACTCATGACCGCACCCCAACCAGTGAGGGATGCGTCCGTCGCAAGCGTTACGCGGCGACAGGGAGCTCCCAGCACCGGGCCCTGAGACAAGAACCAAGGTTTCCTCCACATGTCCAAGGCACGTAGGCATCGCCGCGTGACCTTGATCATGCAAAGCAGATTTCCCCTCGGGGAAAACCCCTTGGACTTGAGCCACCACTGTAGGGGCCTCATGTACAGCAGGCCAAAAGGTATCACGTTGGACGCAGCTGCCATCAGACCCAGCAGTCTCTGAAACTGCTTGACAGTGAGTGACCGGCCTTCTCTGACTCTCGCGACTGCAGTGAGGATCGACTCGATCCGAGCAGGAGACAAAC
>NW_015663837.1:151779-160559 GCF_001515625.1 Sinocyclocheilus rhinocerous
TTTTTTTAATTTAAAATATGTTTTCTTTGTCAATATATAGTAAAATGTAATTTATCCATGTATAAGTTGAAGCACTAAATTGACTAAAACTCAATTAAAAATAATAAAGCTATATATACTGTATATATAACCAGGGCCTAAAATGAACACTCGCCAAGCGCCAAATGCGAGTAAAAATCGGCTTTGGCGAGTATATGAAACTGTGTCAGTCGCCAGATGGCCGGTAACATTTTTATAAATTCTAACAGTGCAATGTAGTGAGAACATAAATGTGAACAAAAGTGAACGACACCCGTACAGTTGACAGTGCTGCTTCATCACAAAAGTTTAAGCCTTTGCAATGTAAATATTCAAGAGCTAGAACACACGAAAGGACACGCGTTACTCACGCGCTGTGTGGGAAGCTTAAACATCCGAAACCCCGGCCTGAAAACCGTGTCTTGAGCTCTGCTTCCTTTCTGCACTTGAACGGACAAATTCACACAAAATTATGTAAAAATGCCCATCTTGGTGAGTATCCTAGTAAAGTAGTTGGTTCTTAAGTGAACATGAACAGCTGAGAAAGAAACCGGACAGCGCCGCAATGTGTCAAAAGACAATAGAACCCATTATAATCAGTGATATTGTCTACAGAGGATGCGGCGCGGTGCGACACGACAAATTGCAGAAAGTAAACGGATTCCCCGTTCTATTTCTGAAATAGTCTAAGCACTTTGCAATGGCCGCTTTGTCACATCCAGGGTTGACAACTTGTAGACAAAGTGTTAAAGTGATAGACATAGAATTCTAATAATCCTGCTGTTGTCTGCATTTTTAATGTTGATCAAAGAAAATAGGACAAAGAAAAAAACAATCACACAATTGAACTTTAAAAAAAAGATATAAAGTCTATAGTGTTATTTGATTGGCATAATTTATTACATTTCTGTAGACTACCTGAAACTCATTGTTAGACCTGCCTTAAATGCCCCATTCCATTTGTATCTTTGTTGTATAGTAGGCTATTTTGTGTTATTGCTTGTAATTTGATTTGCTCTTATTTTACAACTGACTATTTACTAGTCTTTAAAAATTTAGCATATTAAATTTATATTGGTTAAGCTAGTAGCAGGTATTGAAACTGGAATCAAGGATTGTGATTTTTTGCAATTATCTAAAATTTTGGTGTCATAACTGCCTGTTTTTTTCCGTAGCTGGTAAAACATATTTCTGGCCGGTAAATTTCCTTAAGTCACTGGCCTTTGGCAGGTCTGGCAAAAAGTTAGTTTTAGGCCCTGTATATAACTGAAAATATAAATAAAAAAGCTGACAGAAATAAATACGTTAAAGTAATAAATTGACTAAAACTGAAAAAAAAGCTAAACTGAAATACAGAAAAAAACTACAAAAGCACATGACAAAATGACAAAAAATTAAAATGAATAAAATGAATAAAAATAAAAGCTAATTAAAATAAATATATTAAGTACAAAATTTACTAAAAAACTAAAACTAAAATAAAAATAAAGCTAATTAGAAATATAAAAAATAAAAATGGCACGTAACAAAATGAATAGAAATTAAAACAACTACTGAAATATAAAAATAAAAGCTGTTTGAAATAAATAGGTTAAAGTATCAAATTTACTTAAATTAAAAATGAACCAAAAATAAAGCAAAACAGAAATATATGAAAGAACAAAAATAAAAATTCACAAAATAAAATTGACAACTGAAAATATAAAAATAAAAGCTAACTACAATAAATAGGATAAGTAATAAATTTACTAAAACTGAAACTGAAAAACAAATAAAGCTAAACAAAAAATAATAAAAAATACATAAAAATGGCACATAAAATTACTAAAAATTAAAATTAAAACGACAAATGAAAATGTAAAAATAAAAGTTAATTGAAATAAATAGGTTAACATTGAAGTAATACATTTACTAAAATAAAAAATAAAATAAAAAATAAAGGTAACATAAATATAAAAAAAATTAAAATGACAAAAGCACAAAAATGTCTAAAACTTGAAATTAAACAGTTAAATAAACAAAAAATAGCTAATTGGAAATATGAATTAATATATTAATAATAGTAAAATATTTGACATGCACGTCACTGAAGCTCTGCAATCAGACACAAGCTTCTCTATCATCAGTTCATCAAACGTTGCTTCATCACGTCATGAGGCTCGAGATCAAGCAGAAACACCTGACCTGACCATCTTCATTAAAAACATGCTGACCTTTCAGATCAGACGCGACACACAGACGACCGTGACGCAATGGTGCCCCACGCCTGAGAGAGGAGGTCCCTCCTGACGGGAATCTTCCATGAAGAGCCGTAAAGAAGGGACACCAGGTCCGAGAACCATATTAAGCCCGGCCAAAACGGGGGCCAATAGCAGTAGACGGACCACGTCCCGGCGTACTCTCTCCAGAACTCCTGGGAGCAGAGCAATTGGGGGAAAGGCGTACAGACGAAGCCTCGGCCAAGTCTGTACCATAGTGTCCAGTCTGAGAGGAGCTGGCTGAGTCAGAGAGAACCAGAGGGGGCAAGTGGAGCTGGATGAGTCAGAGAGAACCAGAGGGGACAGTGCGATGTCTCCTGAGTCGCAAACAGATCCACCTGAGCCTGGCCAAAAACTCTCCAAATCTGTTTCACCACCTCGGGGTGAAGCCTCCATTCCCCGGGCCTCGGCCCCTGCCTCGACAGGACGTCTGCTCCCATATTGAGATGCCCAGGGATGTGAACTACTCTCAGTGAGAGAAGTTTCCCCTGGGACCACATAAGGATCTGGTGCACCAGCCTGTAAAGGGGCTGTGAACGCAGACCTCCCTGGTGGTTGATGTAAGAGACCACCGCTGTGTTGTCGGTGCGCACCAACACATGACGATCTCTTAGGTCTGGGAGAAAGTGTTTCAATGCTAGAAACACGGCCAGCATCTCCAGGCAGTTGATGTGCCACGTAAGATGGCGGCCGCTCCACAGACCGCGGGCTGGACGGCCACTCATGACCGCTCCCCAACCAGTGAGGGATGTGTCCATCGCTAGCGTTACGCGGCGACAAGGAGCTCCCAGCACCGGGCCCTGAGACAAGAACCAAGGCTTCCTCCACATGTCTAAGGCACGTAGGCATCACAGCGTGAACTTGATCATGCGAAGCGGAATTCCCCTCGGGGGAAACCCCTTGGTCTTGAGCCACCACTGAAGGGGTCTCATGTACAGCAGGCCAAAAAGTATCAGGTTGGATGCAGCTGCAATCAGATTTTTGAAACTGCTTGACAGTGAGGATCGAACCTATCCGAGCAGGAGACAACTGTGCCTACATCAAGGTCGAATCCCACACCACACCCAGATAAGTGGTTCTCTTTACTGGAGAAAGCACACTTTTCTTGGCCTTTAGTCTTAACCCCAGCACTTTCATATGGGCAAGAAAAACATCTTGAACTGCCGTCTTCTCCGATTGAGCTAATATCAACCAATCGCGATATAGTTCAGTATGCGGATGCCCTGGAGTCACAGTGGAGCCAGAGCAGCATCCACACATTTGGTGAAAGTGCGGGGTGAGAGTGCAAGGCTGAACGAAAGAACCTGATATTGGTAACCTTTGCCCCCAAAAGCAAACCTCAGGAACTTCCTGTGTTGGGGAAGGTCTGATCTGAGATCTGATCTGAGACCTAAGACCAGACCTGATCTGAGACACGACCTGTTTGAGTGTGAGCATCCTGAACTTCAGTCTCAAGACTGAGCGGTTCAACTGACGCAGATCTAAAATAGGACGCAACCCCTCATCCTTCTTTGGAATTATGAAGTACCGGCTGTAGAACCCGGACTCTCTGTCACGAGGAGGGACCATCTCGATGGCCTCCTTCCACAAGAGAGTGTTTACTTCCTGTTCCATTACCAGAACCTGCTCGGGGCCCACCAGAGTGGGAAGTACCCCGCTGAAACGAGGCGGCAAATTTAATTCTGTAGCCTCTTTCTACAGTGTGCAGGACCCATTGAGACACATTTGACAGAAAGTTTCCACACTGCCAAATAGTCTACTAAGGGAATCAGTCTCTCGAGACTGACCTCTGGTGTAATCAGAGCGGCTAACTCGGTGCTCTGAAGCGGTGGACCGGCAGGGGACAGTTGAACTAGCTACTGTAGAGACCTCCTTGGAGGTAGCGAGCCCCCCCATAACCGCTACGTTTCTGGGCGGATACTGTGAGTAACAAGTATCGCTGAAGACCGCTATGCCCTGAAACACCGGCAGGGTTGACAGATCAATCTCCTGAGGGCACTGAGAAGAGACGGGCACCATATGATAACGTGTACACCGCTCTTCCCCAGAGGGGTCTGCCCTCAGAAGCCCTGGGACATGACCGTCAGGGCTTCGTTTTCGAGGTCTTCCTAGTCAGAAGAACGGCCCGCAGATTCAGCTTGGACTTAGAAGACCCCGACTTAGAGCGCCGCTGGGGCTCTCGGTTCCGTTGCGGGGGAGCACGAGAGGCGACGCTCTGTTTCTGCTGGTCCCAGTATGAGGAGCCAGCTAGAGACCGGTGGGGGAGGAACCGCTGGAAGGCCACCGCCTGTTTACGAGCCTCCTGAAACCTGTCGACGACCGAGTTGACAGCGTCGCCGAACAGGCCAGAAGGTGCAAGCAGGGCATCCAGGAGGAAGACCCAGTCCTTCTCCTTAATCTCAGACAGGGTCAACCACAAATGCCTCTCTGCGGCCACCAAGGCTGCCATAGACCGCACTATAGAGACAAGTCAGCGGTGCACCAGAGCTCGGTGATGTCCTCGGACTTCACCTCCTCCCCCTCATCTAGCTCCTTCAGCAGGTCAGCCTGGTATGCCTGTAACACCGCCATGGTGAGGTGGTCCATAGCAGCTTGGAGGGCAATGCCGGGGCATTCAGAGACGATGCCTTGCCGGGAGACAGATAGCCCACAAGCGTCTGTTCAACCCGAGGCATCATTCTCTACCCGTGATCCCTCAGCCCCACCACATTTGCATAGTGGCTGGATGAGGGGCTGAAGATCCGGGCCGAGAATGGTCTTGCCCACGATCTCGACACCTCAGTATGGAGATCGGGAAAGAAAGGGAGGCCCCGGCGTGGAGGTAGCGGCCTAGTATGCAGAAAGCGTTCAACCAGCTTACTCTTCTGCGGTTCAGCCTATTTCTTGGCGGGCCAATCGATGCTTAACTTGGCCACAGCACGAGTTACTACCTCCAATAGCTCCTCATACTGGGGAGACTGAGGGGGCGAATCCTCAGCCTCATCGATACCTTCCAAGTCAACCTCCTCGGAGGAAGACAGGTGGAGCGTCGAGCCCTCTCCCCGGAGGGAAGAAACCGCAGTGCGGGCTTCCGATCCCTGAGAGAGAGCGCTGGATCTGGTGGGTGAGGAAGAAGAAAGGGACTTGCCCCTCTCCATTCCCTCCGCCAGATCCATTTGCGATCCCCACGGCAGCAACCGCCACTCTGCCTCGGCAGAAGCGGGGCCGGCACCGCGAGGAACGCTAGTGAAGGCTCCGTCCTCAAAGAGAACCTTCCGGGAGCGAAGAGTGCGCTGCGAGAGCCGCTCACAGTACGGGCAGTCAGCTCCCTCGAGAGCTGACGCCGCATGCTTCGCTCCCAAACAAACAACACATAAACTGTGTGTATCCCCACCCGTAATATAGCGCGGGCAGGGAGGAACACACAGTCTATAATGTTGCTTGTTCTCGCCCTTAGTTTTATCTTTGGCTTTTGGCATAATGCTTTGCAAAGGACAGACAACAATAAATAGGACTGACACACATAGAGCACTTGCTGAATTACAGAAAGCTGTCGCTGTTTCCACCGCAGGTGCTTTTAAGCTTCCTGGTCTCTACGTCACCCCACCCGTGATGCTTCGCCCATCCATTGGACTGATTACACAGGTGATTCAGAGCCGGTCACGCTGAAGGCGTTCCCAAAGCATTTCCGACGCAGCTCAAAACTAATGTTATTACTAATTAGAAAAACAAAATGTGTGTGAATCTCACAAAACTGACAAGAACCTGTATGGTGCACATTTTACAGCTAAAAACTAGACTGATTGATTGATTTAGCAAATTATTTTTTGTAGGATTATTTATTTATTTATTTACGTTGTGATATTTTATAAAAATATACTTAAAATAGTTTAATTAGTTAATAGACATTTTATAAATGTATATTTGAAATAGATTTTTTTTTTTTTTACTTTTCTCAATGTATTTGTCACTTTGGAACAATTTAATGCTTCCTTGATTAAAGAAAATATATATTTTTAATTAACTTCATTTGTACCTTTTCATTTGTGGTACATATATGTGATTGCTGTTTTTAATGATTCATAAATGAAACAATTACAAAATTAAAAATTAAAACAGAAATTTGACTTTTGTATTTCACTCTATTTGTGGTCTTATTTATTAGTTTAATGCATAATTGATGAATAAAAGTAATGATTTATTATTTAAACAATTAAAAATTATTACAAAATAGTTTTTTGTATTAATGTAATGCATCCTTGATGAATAAAAGTAATAATTTATTATTTAAACAATTAAACTGATATTAAACTGAAAACACTACTTATATACAGTATATACAGTATATATATATATATATATATATATATATATATACACACACACACACACAGACACACACACACGCACAATTAAAATTTATAATTAAGCACTTATACATCATGTTAGTATTTCTAATGCCTTACTTTGCAATGAAGAAAATGTAATAAGTATAGTCAAGAACAATGAATGAAAAGAAAGAAATATCACAAAACTGTCCAACCGCATTACAATAATGCGCTATATATATTCACCACTGGAGCTCAAAATGAAAAGTCTTTCATGTTCATGTTGTAGATCTACAGCGCAGCTCATGTCAGACATTCATGGAATAAATTCATGAGTGAACATTATTATTCATTATAGGATCCACCGTGTGACGAGCCGCATAACAGATCTCAAATACACTCAATGAAACGTGTTTCCAGCTGCAGATGCTCTCTATATCTATACCTGCCATACTCCATTAAAAACTCACGTAATTCAACACAAACAATCTATATTGCGTGGATATAAATAGAAGAAACCATCATTCCATTAGCAAAGATTGATGGATATTTTTCCAACAGAACAACCTTGGCATGGCAAAATTATTATTTAAAAAAACATTTTTTTATTATTGTTTTCATTATCATTGATATAAATTATGAACATACTATAACATATTATGAATATTATAAAATATTCTATAATAAAATATTTTTTATTTTATATTAAAAATACATATTTTAATTGTAATAAACGATTTATTATTATTTTATGTTAATGTATGTAAAAAACTAATATATAAAAACTAATATAAATAAATAATACATGATGAATAATAATACTTCAGAAGCTCAGCAGTCTGTGATCGTCGTTGTCTGATTCTCCTTTTCATGACTGGTCATAAATGTTCAATAGGAGACAGATCTGGACTGATCTAACACATTCACTCTGAGTCTACGAAACCACGCTGTCGTAGCACATGCAGAATGAGCTGGCATTGTCTTTGATCTAATAACCATGGACCTCCCATGAAAGACATCATCTTGATGGCAGTATATATCTCTGTACAATCCCAGTATATGCTCCATGTTAATAGTACCTTCACACATAAACCAGCCACTCCTGCTGTTTGCACTGATGCACTCATATACCATGACAGACGTCTGCTTCTGCTTCTGTCGCTGATAAAAGTCTGGATGCTCCCTTTGGTCTTTGGGACTGAGAACTCAAAATCCATTTTTCTCGGAAACAAGTTGAAATGTGGACTCATCTGAGCACAGCACACATTTTCACTGTGTTTTTGACGATCTGAGATGAGCTCTGGCCCAGAGAGCCTGGCAGCATCGCTGCATAGAATTGATGTATAGCTTTCTCTTAGAGTAACAGAGATTCAAGTAGCATTTCTTGATGCAGCTTCAGACTGTGGTAAATGACAGTGGTTTTCAGAAGTGCTCTTGAGCCCATGCGGCTATATTTAACACTGCAGCATGACGGTTTCTTATGCAATGCCATGTGATCCAGCTTTGCTTACAAAGACTGAGATGCTCCTTTTATACCCAAACCTGTTACCAATTCACCTGCTTACTGTGAGCTGTTTCACAACAGTTTAACGTGGATATTCTATAACCTTTTCAGTTTTATTTTGCCTCTGTCCCAACTTTTTTGGAGTGTGTTGCAGCCGTCAAAAACAAAATGTGTTCATATTTACAAAATACATTTACGTTGGTAAGTGAAAACTTTGGAAATCTTTTCTTTGTACTTTTGTCAATTAAATAAAAGTTAAAGATAATTAACAAATCACAGATTCTTGATTTTATTGCATTTTACAAAGCGTCCCAACTTCTCTGGAATTGGGGTTGTAAGACCTTTTCGTTAACTTAAATAAAAATAAATAAAAAAATAAATTAAATTAAAATAAAAGCGAAATTAAAATATTTTCATAAGCTGAAATAAAAATAAATTAAACTAAATTAAAATATTTTAATTAACTGCAATCAAAATAAAACACAACTGGGAAAACTGAAAGTATGATATATATTTTCAATATACAGCGGGTAAAATAAGTATTGAACACGTCAGCATTTTTCTCAGTAAATATATTTCTAAAGGTGCTGTTGACATGAAATGTTCACCAGATGTCGGTAACAACCCAAGTAATCCATACATACAAATAAAACAATACAAATAATGCATTACACTAAGTTCTGTGTAATAAAG
>NW_015663837.1:160880-161284 GCF_001515625.1 Sinocyclocheilus rhinocerous
GCAACCTTATTGTTGCAAAACATACTGATGGCATTGGTTACAGAAGGATTTCTATACTCCTGAATGTTCCAGTGAGCACTGCTGGGGCCACAATCCGGAAGAGGAAAGAACATCATTTCACCATAAACCGGACACGACCAGGTGCTCCTCGCACGATTTCTGACAGAGGAGTGAAATAAATTATCAAAAGAGTTGTCCAAGAGCCAAGGACCACTTGTGGAGAGCTTCAGAAAGATCTGGAATCAGCAGGTACAATTGTTTCAAAGAAAAAAAATGGCACATCACCCCAAAACATCATGGTGTGGCGCTGGAAAAATTCATATAATTGGAAAGGGGATGAATATTATATGATATATAATAGGATGAATGGAAAAATGTACCGAGACATTCTTGATAAAAATCTG
>NW_015663838.1:0-646 GCF_001515625.1 Sinocyclocheilus rhinocerous
GTTTTTAAACGGTGAGATTTGTAATGTTTTTTAAAGAAGTCTCTTGTGCTCACCAAGCCTGCATTTATTTACATTTACATTACATTTAGTCTTTTTGCAGACACTTTTATTCAAAGCGACTTACAATTGGGGAATACATAAAGCGATTCTTCTTAAAAAGGCAAACAGACACAGGAAGTGCTCGTAATACCAAGTTTCAGGCATTTGTTCAAATAAGTACAAGCTAGAATAGAAAATAGTTATTTTAAATTTGATTCAAAGTACATTAGTATATTGCAAAGTACAAAGTATATTTAATATTTGATCCAAAGTACAGTAAAAACAGTAAAATTTGGAAATATTTTACTATTTAAAATAACTATTTTCTATTTGAATATATTTAAAAATGTAATTTATTCCTGTGATTTCAAAGCTGAATTTTTAGCATCATTATTCCAGTCACATGATCCTTCAGAAATCATTCTAATAAAAAACAATTCTAAAAAACATTTATATACTGACTCCAAGCTTTTGAATGGTATAGTGTGTAATTTTACAAAAGCTTTTTATTTCAGATTAAAAAAAAAATGCAAATAAATCTTTAGATCTTTCTATTTATCAACGAATCCTGAAAAAATGTACTCAACGGTTTTAAATATTGATAATA
>NW_015663839.1:0-1467 GCF_001515625.1 Sinocyclocheilus rhinocerous
GGTTGAGGCAGAAGAGAGCTCTCTGCGGCCGCGTGTTGGCCGAACCGCCCTGTTTTTTGCTCTTGGCATACTGCTGCCGCTTCTTCTGGGCCAGCGAGCCGACCGGTACCACTGACGATACAGGCACGGAGGCTGCGGGGGGTGCGGCAGGAGTCGCAGCAGGCGGAGCAGGGCCGTTGGCGCTCATGGTGCGGGCGTGGGCCTGAGCGGGGCGTCCACCAGCATGGGCCTGCCAGGGGAGATGGCACAGGGGTGGGCGCTGGAGCGAAGGGTCTCACCAACAGGCTGGCACGTCACCAGAGACAGCGACTCTGGTACTGCTGGCATAATTTGCCTCTGTGAAAGACAGAGAGGAGAGTTAGAGAGAAAACGAGAAAGCACAGAGAATATAGTGGGAGGTTGTGCAGTGACTTCCTTCACCGCTACATTATTTAATGCAACAATGTGGGTGTAGGATTAAAAGATGCATACAGTATGTCTTCAGGTCTAAAGGCCAGTGTCTCAACCAAGGTTTGAGAGCAGTCCAATGTGTGAAAGATGTGTGCACCAAAAGAACCTCTATATTTAAAGGAATAGTTAATCTAAATATGAAAATTATGTCCTCATTTACTCCATTTCATGTCAAAAGTACCATAACGGTAGCCCATACGACTCATGCGTTATATTTACATTTAGTCATTAGACGCTTTTATCCAAAGCGACTTACAAATGAGGACAATAAAAGCAGTCAAAACTAACAAAAGAGCAACAATATATCAGTGCAAATGACAAGTCTCGATTAGCTTAACGCAGTACACGTAGCAAGGTGTTAGGTGTATATATTATACACACACACATATACATACACACACACACACACACACATGAAAATGAGAAAAAAAGAGTAGAGAAAGCATGAGATGAGACAAGACAATACAACAAGAGAAGTACATTTACATTTACATTTAGTCATTTAGCAGACGCTTTTATCCAAAGCGACTTACAAATGAGGACAATAAAAGCAGTCAAAACTAACAAAAGAGCAACAATATATAAGTGCAAATGACAAGTCTCGATTAGCTTAACGCAGTACACGTAGCAAGGTGTTAGGTGTATATATTATACACACACACATATACATACACACACACACACACACACAAAGAAAAACGTAGATAGAATAGAAAAAATAGAAAGCTAGTGTTTGTTTGTTTTTTGTTGTTGTTTTTTTAAATAAAATAAAAAAGATAAATATAAATAAAGTAGAATTAAAATAGAATAGAAAGTGCTAGAGTTAGAGGGTCAAATAAAGGTGGAACAGATGTGTTTTTAGTCGTTTCTTGCTTGTGGTTAAGGACTCAGCTGCTCGGATTGATTTGGGCAGGTCATTCCACCAGGAGGGAACAGTTAATGAAAAAGTCTGTGAAAGTGATGAAAGTGACTCTTTGAGATGGCACAATAATACACCGTTCACTTGCAGAACGCAAG
>NW_015663839.1:1479-1719 GCF_001515625.1 Sinocyclocheilus rhinocerous
TAATACGCCGTTCACTTGCAGAACGCAAGCTTCTAGAGGGCACATAACTCTGTAGTAATGAATTTAGGTAAATGGGTGCAGAGCCAGTGGTGGTTTTGTAGGCAAACAAAAATATTTACGGTTGAATGAAGCCATACGATAGTTTTGTGTGAGGATGGACCGTTTTCACAGACTGTGATGATGTGACTTTCCACAGTTAAAGGGATAGTTCACCCCAAAATGAAAATTTGATGTTTATCT
>NW_015663840.1:0-548 GCF_001515625.1 Sinocyclocheilus rhinocerous
CATATGCATATTGATATATGCATACAAATTGATATGCATATACATAATATATAGAACTTTCTATAAAGTATGTAAATGTATATGCACGCATTTAAATTTAAATGCACATATATACAGTACAAATTAATATGCATCTTTACTTAATATCCTAATGATTTTTGGCATAAAAGAAAAATCTATAATTTTGACCCATACAATGTATTGTTGGCTATTGCTACAAAAATACCCCAGCGACTTAAGACTGCTTTGTGCTCCAGGGTCACATATGTGTGTTATAAGTGTGTTATAAGTGTGTTATAAAGCCAGACTCACCCTGAGCTTCATGGTTCTCCTCACAAATCTTCTTCACTGCAGCCAGACCCTCCGTTTTATTATGCAAGGCTGAAATTTGGGGAAAAATGCTTGATTGGCGTTTTATTAAGGCTGAAATTTGGGGAAAAATGCTTGATTGGCTACTAGTTTTGCGACATCAAATTTGCATTTTTTGTATGCATCAAAAATGCAAACAGCAGTAGTGACAGATTCATTAATTGTTCATTATTTGTGCA
>NW_015663841.1:0-598 GCF_001515625.1 Sinocyclocheilus rhinocerous
ATGAGACCGGCCTTTATTTATGCAATGCATGGCCGCTTCGTTATCACACTGCACTACGATGCTGGTGGTGGACCATTCTTTGCCCCACAGGGCCGCTGCGGCGACTAGAGGATATAACTCGAACAGTGCTGAGGATGAGAGAGACTGCGGCAACTCTGGCAGCTGGGGGGGCCACGTAGAAGCGAACCAGCGGCCTTGGTAGAATCCCCCGAAACCACATGAGGGGGCGGCGTCCGTGAATAATTGGATGTCGACCGGGCGAGAAACCATGCTATTATAGAAGATAAGCCATTCCATTGTTTGAGGAAGGTTATCCATAAACCAAGCTCGTTGCAGAACGAACTAGATAATGCGATATGCGATCCTCGAGTGCGCGCACAGAGAGATAAGGATATGCGATCCTCGAGCACGTGCACAGAGGACGCGAAGGGAGAAGAGGTGAGAGATGAAAGGGCAGCCCTGCGGGATGATGTGCATCGTGAAGTTTAGGTGACCGAGGATAGACAACAGCTCGCGTTTGGAACAGTTTGGGTTGCCTAGGAAGGGCGGAAGCGACCATGATCGTTCTATCGATTTTTTCTGGAATTTTTGTGAGTCT
>NW_015663842.1:0-771 GCF_001515625.1 Sinocyclocheilus rhinocerous
GATTGATTTGAAGAGATATGCACACTTTGTTTTCTTTGAATCTGAGTTTTTGTAAGGCAGTACAGAGGTTTCCTGATACACTGTACATTGTCTCTGCCAACAATAGATTTGAAATAGCATTAAATCACCTTGACAGATTAAAAACATATTCTTTTAGTGTTTCTCAGCAATGTTGTTGTTTTTTCTTTCTTTCTAATTATTACTAATGATAGTGGTTATTTCAGTGTGTATATTGTATTATTCATGTGGGTGGTGTTTTGTAGTTGTGATAGCTGATATGAGGTCTGTGGACAGCTGTTGTTATATTATAGACTGATGTTTTGATGTGACATTTTGAGTCCCACTAAAGTCTAATGAGAATGAAGGAGTGAGACATGGTGGGCAGAGAGGTTTAACTTTAACCCTCTTGTGTTGTTCAATCATTTTAGAACGAAAAAAAATGTTTCGAAATTTTTAAAATCACTACTTCATCGGAATGGTACAAAACGTGATGACTTTTATGGCAGTCCGTATGTGGCCTCTAAAAAAAATAGTGGACTTGAGTCTCACTTGTGTTGTTATTTCCAATGACCGCCATTGGAAATAAATGGGAAATATGCACAAAAAGAAAATACAGAAAATTTTTGTGTGTACAATCTAGAAATCATTCATGATGCAGAGAAAACGTGCACAGCAATGAAGGGGTGACAAGCTAAAATATCAAGAGTGCAAAACAGACCCCCCCCCCACACACACACACATATATATGAACTAGTGTGACTGTTACACAAA
>NW_015663843.1:0-517 GCF_001515625.1 Sinocyclocheilus rhinocerous
AGCATGTTGCCTTTGTGTTTTGCTGAAGTGTATTTCGCTTCGAGTAGTATGTGTTTTGTCTCTGCGCAGAATTCAAGCTCAACCACACGATGACATTACAGAAAATACCCCCCTTTCAGGCCAGGAGCGCTCGGCTCGTCTCTTCCACTTTTACACAGACAAGTAAAAACCACAAGCCTCTGAAGCCCCTCTAATGAGAGTCTAATCCTACCCAGAATACAGCAGGCCGACTCGATGCCAAACGCTTCAAGGAATATGTTATAGCTGTTTATGTGCAAAGACCCAGATTGATACATGTGCATACTAGCATAGCTGCTTCCTGCTGCTAACTACACTTCTCTACTCAAGTTACATGAATAATAAACTTTTTTATTTTTCCTTTTTTCTCTAAAAAAAATAGAGCAGAAAGATGCAGAATGATTGAAGATTTTAAAAAAGGCATAATTTGATATGAAAAGTGAGAATGGATACATTTGGAATAGCATACTAGTCTTTTTTTTGTGTATCACTGCTAATT
>NW_015663844.1:0-575 GCF_001515625.1 Sinocyclocheilus rhinocerous
ATGTTTTGCACCAAAAATACAATGTGCTTTATGTCTTTAGCAAGCATTTAACTAACCCCCCTTTACACAAACGTTGTTACAGCAGCTAAAAGTTAAATGCCTATTAATTAAGATACTTAATGTTTAGGAAATAATTATAAGCATTTACAAAGGATGAATAGTTTAAACTATAGATTGGATACTGCAAAAACATGAACAAATAGTTAATAAATGATTTGTTAAGATGTGTAAACAGTAGAAGTCTACACAACAAAGAGCAAATATATGACCTGTACAGACTGTGATAATGATTTAATGAATAATATGTTAACATGAAGAGTTTGTGAAGTGCTTAAAATTACTAATTAAGCTATTTTTTTCCACAACATTTGTAAAAGTAAATAAAAGAGCATTAGGTAATATGTGAAATGAAGTTTAATGTCATTTATTTGTTAGCGTACATTAACAAATAAGCTTTTAATCAATGTATAGCATCTGTTAAAATCATTTGTAGATTTTTAATAAGTGCAAGATCGTATGAATTGAAAGTGTAATAACATTTGTAAGCATTAAATAATGATCTGTTAATCATTATG
>NW_015663845.1:0-576 GCF_001515625.1 Sinocyclocheilus rhinocerous
GCACACCTTCAAGGCAGCTGTGGCTCCCATCCCAATATCCACTCCTTTTGGACTGACCCATAGGCTCTGATCTGTCACATCAAGCCTGACAAACTTTGACACAGAAACAAGAAGGACATCCCGCTGGATGAAACGTCGTAGAAGGCTCTGAGAAAATATTTATTTTGAGTGAATAATACTGCAATTACAATCCAGAATTAATGACCTTAAATTAAACTTAAAAATTCAAGGTCCAGAAGGGTAAAAAAAGACATTGTTAAAGTAATCCAGTGGTTTAACCTCTATTTTAAGAAGAGATGCGAGTGAAAAACATAATTTACCAATATACTGACAAAATAATATTATTCAAAGTTTGTTCACAGAGTAACTTTTAGTCTCAAGTCAACACAACACACATTGCGTTGTGGTGCCCCCTCTACTGGGTTGCAGGTCAATAGTTCCTTAAATGAAGTGGTATTCATAAAAACCATAAAATTAAAGTTAAACCACTGGATTCACACAGAGTACTTTAATGAAGTCTTTTTTTCTTTTCTTTTTTACTGTTTTGGACCTTGAATGTGTAAGTTGCATTACTCC
>NW_015663846.1:0-595 GCF_001515625.1 Sinocyclocheilus rhinocerous
AACTACACTGTAAAAACATCTGTGAAATTTTACAGTAAAAATAAAGTCAGCAGCTGTGGTTTCCAGAATTTATCTTAAAATATACAGCTGCAGCGTTTCAGGATTTATAGATTTAACTTAAATTACTAGTAAAAACCTGTATTTCATTAACTGCTATAATGTTAATATTCCAGCCTACTGAAGCACTCAAATCTGTTTTGAACATTTATAATACACTGACAAGTGATGAGAGAGTTACTGATGAATCAAAGCTCATCACAAGCTGATGAGGAAAATACTCATATCTAGAAGCTGCATCATTCACACGAATAATAAACACCATCAAATATGCATCATTCACACGAATAATAAACACCATCACGATAACACACACGACACTGAGATAATGTAATTAACATTCATTTAAAAACATAAGATGCAACATAAAGTCCTAATTTTCATAACTTATAAGAATAAACAAAAAAAGAAACTGTATATATTAAGGGAAATTTCTGTTAACATGTTTTACTGTAGCATTTTACAGTCCTTTACTGTTAAAATTATGATTGTTTTTTACAGTGTAGAGACTCGATCTCTGTTCAGAGTGAAGAGAATA
>NW_015663847.1:0-1075 GCF_001515625.1 Sinocyclocheilus rhinocerous
CCAAGGTAAAAAAGCACATTTTGTTAAAAAAGAGAAAAGTTGGGACGTTGTATCAAAGCATAGCTCAGTAGCTTAGTACATAAGATACATAAATGTTGTCTGAGTACAAGGTTTTATTTTTTCAATTTTGCACCCTGTTTTGTCCCACTTCTCAAGAATGACTGTATTCGTTTGCAGTGACGCTTTTCGACAAACTTCATGTTTTACATCTGTGAACTTCAAAAGTTATCTAATCTCCAGCAGCTTCTTAACGCTCCGGAATAAAAACAAGTCCTACTCTAATTCGTTTCACATTCCTGCAGTTTTACCAAATAACTGTAATCGAGGAGGTATTAAAACGTACGTGCAGTCTTGTGCACTAAGAAGATAATTTAGAAGTATTTGAAACGCTCTCGATGTTTCTGTCTTTTGCGCTTGTTGCTTGTCACGTGGTACGATTCCAAAACAAATTCCAGTCTCTGGAAAAAGATTCGGCAACATCAACGGTTTATGTGTTTCTAGGCTTTGAGAAGGATTATCAGCAACGGCAGCCAATCTTACGTCTTCATTTCCCAGGCCTTTCCTAAGTTACTGTCTCGCGGTGCCAAACATTCATTATAGTTTCTAGGTTTAAAAGGTTTAACGGTGCGCGTTCACTGCAGTGAGAGAGCCCCCCTCAGTGCTGCTCTGAACGCCAGAACTCATCCGCTTTGGGGTGTGTCTGTCGCGTTTGTATGGATGTTATGAAATACAATAGCCTATTATGTAAACAAAAGGATTGGCTGCCTTAGTTTATCGCCTGTCATTTGCATAAAGTATTTGAGCATTTCTTAAATTCTGGACGCTCGTTACTGGTCTCAAGACCGCATGCGAATCACGTCTGATCAATAAAAATAATAGGCTAGTTAATCCTTCACAAAACAGTAATGTTTTATTATTATTTGTAGTAGTAGTCAGGGTGCGAACTACGGGGGAGCTATAGGGGGAGCTCGGCTCCCCTTAATAAGACATGGGCTCACCTGAAAACGTGATTTGTGAAATTTTGGGGGGTACGGCGATTTAAACCTAATTCACTTCAATAAAGATAACTATACAT
>NW_015663848.1:0-292 GCF_001515625.1 Sinocyclocheilus rhinocerous
TGAGTGAGTGTGTGAGAGAGACTCGTGCAGAAAACAAAACAAATGTGCGCAACAGCACTCACAGAAACGTATAGATACATACTGCGGTAGTAAAAAAAAAAAAAAACAATATTACAATATATGATTTAGGTACGCAACATTGAAATAGTTTCAACACGATTGCAATGTGATTTTATACAATAGTAGTTCAATAAACAAGTTAAAATTAAGTGACTTACAGTTTAGACACACTATTGGCTGTTTTTGCTCAATTTCGCTGATGAAAATAGTTCCAATCAAAGCCACAGCAGAA
>NW_015663848.1:450-529 GCF_001515625.1 Sinocyclocheilus rhinocerous
ACTTGCCTCATTTCTGAATGAAGCATCTGTTTGAACTAGGTATGGGCCGATTACCGGTTTCAAGGTATACCGCGATTTG
>NW_015663849.1:0-5227 GCF_001515625.1 Sinocyclocheilus rhinocerous
TGATGGCTAGCAGACGGAAGTTCATGGACCGGATACGTAACAACATGAGAACACAGTATGGGATCAGATTCCTGCCAAATGTATTGTGGTTACGGATTGAAAAATAATAAGCGTAAATCAAAAATATAATAACACGTGTAAAATTATAACGCACAAAACCGAATAATAAAGGCAAAGTTTTTTAGAATAACAAACAACGCGGTCACGGATCAAAAAATAATAAGCATGAATCAAAAATGTAAGCACATTTAAAATTATATTGCACAATACTGAAGCATGAATTAAAAGTTTTCCAAATCACAAACAAAATCAGGTTTTCCGCTCATATTAAAATTTTTTGTGTGCTTATGGTCTTCTCCCCTTCGCACTCGTTTCCACGTTCTGCACTCGCGTTTCCAAATGTTTGAGTTTCATGTAAATCAGGGTGTCAGGGTGCTTAAGTGTCATCATTGGTCCACTAGTTCTAGATTGACAGCTGCTCCTCTAGCCAATCAGTCGAAAGGGGAGTTGACGTCACTCCAATGCGACTCGTGGCTGCTGTGGCAGGCGTGTGAAGATGGATAACCAGAGTCAGCCGGCAAAGGGCGGACAATCTCAGGTAATTGGGCATAAATATTTTGTTAGTGGGTGACAGATACATTCCCTTTGTGTGTTGTGATATTTTCTGCAAGCTCTATGTTGTCCGAATAGGCCGATATCTAGCCCGTTAACACGTGTCCTGTTAGTTGGGTTTAGTAAGCAGTCTTTTATATTTTAGGCAGTATTTAAGGTTTATCTAAAAAAAAAAAAAATAATACATGATTTTGCTAGCTGTAACAGTGTAGCCTCGAGAACATAGCTTGACCAGCTGTTCCATGAAGATTATTATAGTTTTATGTATTGATCCTAACTCATTGGGACGGCTACCTTACACAGGATATTTTTCCATGATAGTGCAACGAAATCAGTATCAAGTGATCTATCGTCACCACATCATCAATAAAGCAGTTCTAATAGCTTTGAGAAATCTGGCTGGTAACCGTTTATATTACAAATAGAGCATAGAAGAGAACCAGAATAAGTATGCCAACTAAACACTTGAAATGTAAATACAGTGCATTCATAAATTAGTCAGACCCATTTTGCCCACATTTATGTTGCAGTCTTGAGTTGAAATTGTTCACATACATTTTTAACCTCACAAATATATGCTCAGTACCCTGTGATGAATTTATAATAGTTTTGACTTTTTTTTAGCAAATGTAAAACAATATAAATAAATAATATCACCTTAACACAAGTATTCAGACCTTTCAGTGTTTCATATAGACAGCTGTCAGTCTTTCCTTGACAAGTCTATTCAAGAATTTACCACTTGTAGACCTTCATTCAGAACACTTCATTCATGAAAGATATAGCCTACAAGTTAAAATGACATAGTAAAGGGCTTTCGTACTTAAATCAATGTGTTTTTATTTTATTTTAATAAATGTGCCAAAATGTGTGTTGTCGTCATGGTTCAAGTGTACTTTGTGGAATAAAAAAAAATACCATACAATGACAACATTATAAAAAGTAAAGTGTTCTGAATACTTTCTGAATGCACAATATAAAGGTTTTCTCATTTTTTCTCATTTTTTCTCATTATACTCGCATTAACTCTTAATGTTAACTTTGTGTTTAGCAGACAAAGTACCCGGATGTGCTTAAGTCAAGTCAAGTCAAGTCAAATCATCTTTATTTATATAGCGCTTTTAACAATACAGATTGCCAAAGCAACTTTACAGTATTAAATAGGAAAATAGTGTGTCAATAATGCAAAATGACAATAGTAAACACAAAATTTTCAGTTAAAGGCAGTTCATCATTGAATTCAGTGATGTCGTCATCCAGCTCAGTTCAGTTTAAATAGTATCTGTGCATGGGAAGTGTTATGGGAAGTGTTCCTGGTTCCAGTTTGGGTTACACTATATTTCGATAGTCCACTTTAGACATTCTACTAACTATAAGTAACTTTGTAACTACATGTCAACTAATTCTCATTAATCTGCATCTACATGTCTACTAACTCTCAGAGTAGACTGTTAGGGTAGGTTTAGGGTTAGTAGAATTTGGCAAAGAAAGTGTTAGAAGATATTAAGCAGACAGTCTACTAATACTCTACTAATTGCTAGTTGACATGTAGTTGCAAAGTTACTTACTGTTAATAGAATGTCTAACGTGGACTATCGAAATAAAGTGTTACCCCAGTTTGTCCTAATTAATGCAGGCTAAAAATAATTTTTATAACCCAAATAAAGAAACAAATATTCAAAATTTGTGAGTTTCTTTGCATTTTCCAAATAGTTTTCCAGCGTACTGTATGAAGCATTCCCAAAAATGGAGAGTTTGAGAGGAGGATGGATGCTTTACAAGGCTACTGGTGACTTTATATTTTCTTTATTACCACTTGAGTCAGTATGTTTTGGGTTATAAAAACATTTGTCATGTTAATTTTATCTTTGTTTATAGGGGGGTGCGGTATAAGACGGCTAAACATTATTCCTCCAGACTCAGAAGGTTACACTGGATCCCAAATCAAATCTGCCTCTGCATCTGGAAAGACAATGTTGTATGTAGTTCCTCTACAAGAGGAACTGGACCTTAATCCTCTCCCAAATGATGCCAGAGAATTAAAAAAAAAATGCCAAAGGCTACTTGCCAAATGTGCAACAAAAGCATTGCTCTCCACATTCAGGTTTGCAAGTCACATGATTCAACATCTTCAAATTAACAGGTAATGGATTAATGCTGTCTAATTATTTGCTGATTTTATGATGGGTTTTGGTGCAAGTGTTTTGACTAAATGTTTAATTTTTATTAATGTAACATTCCATGTTGATTTTATAATAGATCTATTACTGTGTTCAGACCTTCAAATGGATACCAAATGATTTCAGTGTATGTTTATGTCAGAAGATTGCTAATCATATACTTATGATGAAGTACTTTGTATGAAACTGTTTTAATTTTCAGCTCATCAATTTGGATGAGCTGAAAAAAAAATGTTTCCATCTGAGGTAATGTGGCATTAAAATTCTCTAGCCCTAATTAAAATTTTCTCTAATCCATGGTGCTATTATATCATTTAACATTTTCTTGTTTGTAGTCTGTTTTACCATGCCCAATATGTCAGCTGAAGTTTCCTGTGGACAGTGTTGAACTACATGCCAGCCTGTGTGGAGAACAAAATCTATGTGAGTAACACAAACTTTAGAAAACATAGTTCTTGGAAACAAATATGTTCAATATGTTCATCAATTCAGCCCCAAGTGCTTTAATGCCACATGTGCCACTTTAAAATGAAAACTCTATTCTCTCCACATTACAGTGGAGTCTCCAGATCACAACTCTTTTATGCACAATGATGATTCTTGTATTACTGACGATACAACAGGCAATTCAAGCTCTCCACAAGTATGGTAAACTTTTCATTTAAAACAGTCTAAACAGTTTCATTAAGTGTTACAATGTATATGGTGCTCACCATCTCAATATCTCCTGCCACATTCTAGAAGATCTTCTGGAGCTGCTTGTTGGCCGAGTAAATGCAGAAAACCAGTTTCGCATTTGTGTTTCACGGGACAATCTCCTAGAGAGGGGGCTCAAGTAGTGGCAAAGACAGAAAAAGGAAATCCAGTCAACCAGCTAAAGGTAACCTTCATTGGTGAAGCTGGAGTCGACTCTACTGCTTTACGAAAGGAGTTTCTTACAGGCAAGTTATTAAGTATAATAAAAGTGGAAAAGCTGTAGCAAAAATAAATAAAATTTATCTGTGTAATTCACACACTGTTTTTTCTCAGTATGTTATTCAAAGAAATGATCAGTGGCATTGTTCGGTTCCGGTAACAGAGCCTGCGCAGCAGGGCAACTGGGTGACTATGAGGCGGCATAGTCGCGGGTCAAAACACCGCTCTTCCGTTGTTATTCAAAGAAATGATCAGTGGCATTGAAATACGCCTCTTCTTGGGTCAGAGAGCAAAGAGTCCACAGTACTCCAACAGTGACCTTGACAATGGTCTCTTCAGGTTTGTGATGTTGTAGCAACATTTTTTAATTATATGTTTAATGGCAATGACTGAGTGCTTTTTAAAACATCACTTTGGAATAATAGGACTGCTGGAGAGATCTTTGCAGTCAGCTTAGCTCAAGGTGGCCCAGCCCCATGTTTCATGCGAGAGTGGTGCTACTTTTACCTCACCACTGAGGAAGTTGATGTCCTCAGAATTTGCAAGGACGATGTAGATAATATTGAATACTCCCTGTTGATCTCAAAGGTAACTTCACTCTGAATACTGCCTAATAGTTACAAGCAGTATATTGCATTGTTGGTTTGCATATTTCCACAGAGTAATAACAGAGTCAATTTGGCATTTTGTTGTCACTGACTGTTTTTCTTTAGGCTGAAGAGGCAACTGATCTGACTGAATTCACAGATGAAATGATCAGCTGTGAATACACAGGAGCACTCAACATAGAACAAAAAGATCCCATAATTCGGTGAATATGGAACATACTTTCCCTTTTAAGCAGTCTGTGTCATGAATGACAGAATTTGGAAGACTGTTCAATTTTACATTCAGTCAAATTAAATTTAACTTGTTAACCTTAATTAATTAACTTACAATTTAAAACAAACTTATGCTGTATTACTAGATTTACTAGATTTGCAGTAATTTGTAAGTAGTAGTAATTTACTAGATTTGTTATTATTATTAAATTTGTCACTTTTGTTTTTCTCCACAAGAGCAATTGTCTCCATGCAACATTTCGAGTTACACCAATGCTTGGAGACTTGCACAAAGGCCTCCAGCTCTATGGATTGCTGGACATACTTAAGGAGCATCCAAATATTTGTAAGTGTCATGACTTCGGTCTGATCTGCTGTGTTTTGTCTTTCTGTGTCTGTGTGCTTGGTCTCTGAGCACATGGGTTTTGTTTAGACAGCTCACCATGTGCTCCGCTGTCTGTGTGGTGTTTCCCCTCCCACTCGTTATCCTTAATTCTCTTTTGTGTTTTCTGTCACACCTGTTGCCATTCATTCCTCATTAGCCCTTCCCTATTTTAGATCCTCTCGTGCTCAGTCTTTTGTCAGACTGTTGTTGTATGTTGGGCAACGCTTTGCTCGTGACCTTCTTGTTTGCTGTTTGCTTTGTCTTGCCGCGTTGTGTCTTTTCAGCCCTGAGTGCTGTTTTGTTTTTGTTTTGTG
>NW_015663850.1:0-805 GCF_001515625.1 Sinocyclocheilus rhinocerous
TCACTCACCAGCAGGTGGCGCAAGCGGCTGTTGATGAAGACCAAACGCAGCCTCTCCAGGAGAAATCAAAATGTGCAACACTAAGAAAACTTTTAAAATTCAAAATGAAAAGTTTTTATGTTTAAAATACAGTTAGCTAGGCAACATCACACAGCCTTTTCACCATTACGACGGTTTAATAGTTATATAAACAGTTCAATAAGCAAATACAATGATATTAGGTCACTTAGGCTACATCTTAGGCGGAACACAGCGCATCTCACAGCAACCAGCCGATTCATTGCTGATTGATTCCGTGTTTTGAACGAATCGGTTGAATCAAAGTTTCATTAGCCCATGCATAAACATCTGATGAACCTGCCGTTTGAACGAATCGTTTGAATGAATGACTCAGTGAATCACTCATTAAACGCTCGCTACTGGCACCTACTGGCGTTTTAATTTCGTTGAAAAGTATCATTTCCACCATCATTTCTTGTTTGTATATTCAAAAATATTTAAAATAATCTCATAATATTATTTAATGCAGTTGTATTTTTCAGTGTAAATTATTTAATTTGATTTAATTTGATAACGTATAGATAATCACATTATTATAATTGAATTTATAGATCAAATGTAAGAATTTGAAATGAATGAAAGTATGAGATTAGTGGGAAAATGCCCTCTATAAAGGTAAAAAAAAATGCCCTTGGATAAAATATTAAAACACACAGATTTAAAGGTCACATCTAATAGACAACTGATGAGACTATTGCATTTTAGGCGGATATATATATATATAATAATTATTATTATTTTTTTT
>NW_015663851.1:0-230 GCF_001515625.1 Sinocyclocheilus rhinocerous
CGGTATAGACACAGTGAGTGAAGCCAAGAGTAAGATATGCCTCGTCATATTTTCTGCATTTAATAATAATAATAATAATAATTCCTTACATTTAATATAGCGCTTTTCTGGGCACTCAAAGCGCTTTACATAGAAGGGGGGGATCTCCTCAACCACCACCAGTGTGCAGCATCCACCTGGATGATGCGACAGCAGCCATATTGCGCCAGAACGCCCACCACACACCAGCT
>NW_015663851.1:398-629 GCF_001515625.1 Sinocyclocheilus rhinocerous
CAACTTTTCATTTTCTGTCGGTCTTAGTACACGATGTAACTACAGAAGAGTCAAGTTTTAAAGGAAGAGTGTAGAGTTGACCAGTGTAGAGCTGTTGCGGCGCGACGCAACAACTGTAACGTTAGCGTTCGGTATAGACACGGTGAGTGAAGCCGAGAGTAAGATATGCCTCGTCAACGCTTTTGAATTTAGCTTTTGAATGACCAGCACCTGTCTGGGTCTGTGCGACTT
>NW_015663852.1:0-357 GCF_001515625.1 Sinocyclocheilus rhinocerous
ATTTAGAATGAACAATAACTGCTGTACAAAGAGTAAAACAAATAATAATAATAAACCTAATGCAGAAAAGCCGCCTCTTTTTCCGAATTGCGTAGATCTTTCTTTCATCTCTTCTGATACATTTTCAGTCAAATCGTTTTCTGTGTGCTAGATCAGAGCTAGAGCCCTGCATTTCAGCCCGGGCCCGACGGGCCCCGACTTTTTTATGCCCCTCGGGCTGGGCTTCGGGACAATGTTCACGTCATAGTTCAGACGCGGGCAGGGCCTCGGGCCTGTTTTAGGCTTCTCCTTATTTTTATATTTTAGACATCCATCAATTAGTGATGAAAAAAGATTGCCGCGCTGGTGGAAACAACA
>NW_015663852.1:463-630 GCF_001515625.1 Sinocyclocheilus rhinocerous
ATGTATGGTGCGTGCCGTCAGCGCAGCTGAACAGTTCTGCGTTCAAATGCACGCAATAGACTTAAGCTTGCCGCAAAAGTAATTACCATAAATGCGTCAGGGGGAAACAGTAAGGAAATATTTTTACTAATAAACTAGTGTTTTCTGAGTCGGTGTCACAAGGATGA
>NW_015663853.1:0-504 GCF_001515625.1 Sinocyclocheilus rhinocerous
CTCTCTAAAAATGGTGGATGCACTAATGAATCCGATCGACATGGAAAAAAAGTGAAAAAAAAGATTGACGCGGCCCTGGAAAAGATAGACGACCCGGAAAACAGGAGCAGGCGATGCAATATCCGAATAATTGGCCTACCTGAAGGGGAGGAGGGGACTAACCCGGTCTCGTTCCTCAGGACCTGGCTGCCCAATCTGCTTAACACCGACTTCAAGAATCATCAGGTAAAGGTAGAGTGTGCACATCGTGTCCCTTCATGTCTTCCCGCATCAGGAGAACGACCGAGAGCGCTGATGGTAAAACTACATAATTTTCAAGACAAGGCACACATTCTGCAAGCAGCGAGAACCGCGAGTCAGCTGGTCTACAAACGCCATAACATCTCTATCTTTGAAGACTTCTCTGCGGCCATCGTGCGGAAAAGACAAGCCTTTGGAAATGTGAAGAAACGACTTCGGGAACGAGGAATTCGCTTTGCCATGATATACCCAGCGACTCTTCGA
>NW_015663854.1:0-1164 GCF_001515625.1 Sinocyclocheilus rhinocerous
TATATATATATATATATATATATATTTTCTGTAAATATATATAATCATGTTGATTGTGGGGTGAAATATGACCCAAGCATGTTCTTGACAGGTTTTGTGAGATTCACCCTGAGCAGCTGCAAATACGGAGTTCTGGCTTCATAAATGAAATAAGTTTTATTCACCTTCAGGGCCTCCAAAATGAAGTCCTGTACCACGAGTGACTCCTCATTGGACAGGCACAGTTTGTCCTCACCCCTGAAGGTCACAGTGAAGGTCTCGCAGCTGATTGGCTGATCTTTAGTGGGCCAGTACACACACTCTCCCTCTCTGCTCTGTGACGGTCAGAAACGACAGGCCTCAGTTATTACATACGGATGTGTGCAGAAGTTTAAAGGTGTTTGTGTGCGTGTGACTCACGGCGCTCTGTGTATCTGGCATGTGTGTGTGAGAGAGACTAACCGTGCTCTGTGTATCTGGCAGAGAAACTATGATCTGTGCGTTGTGATCCCAGATCATCCTCCAGAAGTCCTGTGTGGTGTTTGGCAGAGGATTCTGGGTAACGATGAACTCACAGCTCTGATGGTAGCCCTGTAAACGGCACAGACTCGTTGAATCACACCATATTACTTAAGAATCTAAACAGGAGCATGAGAACAAGTGTCTCACCATTAAATAGGAGGCATTGATGTAGTCTGATGATTCTCCAGGTCCTGTAGACAGACTGACCCTTGACCTCTCCACTGAAGCGCAGATGGAGCACATGTGAGGATGAAAATCAGCCATTACGGTTCACAAAACTAAAGATCTTGAATATATTCTGATCATAATCTGAATATAATTTTTGGAAGGAACCAGGAAAGCATCTTATATATTGCATTTATGTATGTATATGAATAAATATGATATTTTAAAAATAATACAAATAGATATAATAAATATTGAATATTTATAAACATTTGAATATAACTGAATATAATTATTTTAAAACAGTTACCCTTTCTCTTTTTATATATTTATGTATATAAATAAATGTGGCATATTAATAAATAATACTGAATATTTATATATAAATATCTTTATAAAATAAATATATAAGTAAATAAAAAATACATTTACATAAAAATAAATGCATTAATTATTGGAAAAAGCAGGTTGCCTTTTGAGTTTCTATATTATATTAAT
>NW_015663855.1:0-1597 GCF_001515625.1 Sinocyclocheilus rhinocerous
GCTTTTTCAGACCAATGAGCTTTGTAAAAATCGACGCGTTTCAAACAGGCGGGGCATAGCGGAGAAACAATAATGTAGTATGTGGAAAATAATTAAGTGTTTTTGTTAGTTTCAAAGGGTTAATAACATTAACAGACTCATTAGCAAACTTCAGCAATACCTTATATTCCTCTTTCCTCCTTCTTGCCTCGTGATTTCCCTTTTCACTGTCCGTTTCTGAGATTTGTCCCCAACTTTTCTTTCTTTTTCGAGTTTCTACCACTTTCCATTCATTACTTGCATTGCCTCCACTATCCGCATCCGCATCCTCCATTTCCGGATCGCTTCCGGAATCTACACCACTTCCTACCATCAGCGCTCCAGTCACAATCCAGCTGTCAGCGCTCCAGTCACAATCCTGGAGTGAAACTCAACTTCTTCCTCCGAGGTTTAATGGTGTTTGGCAAACAAGCATATGTGTTTTAGCGCCCCCTGCTGGACTGGAAAGTGAAGCGGTGAGAGGAGGGAAATTACTTCGTGCGTCTACAGTATAAGGTGAGCGGACGTGTTTTCCTTTGAAATAGCCGATCTGCACAAATAATTTATAAATAAATTATAGATTCGCATGGTATTTGATCAACACCAACAGTCTTCATGAGTGAGGATTGGTAGAGAAAAATGAGAGAAGTCAAATATTTCAGAGAAAATCACACAAGGTTCCCTAATGGTTAAGGGATATCCCACCGAATAGTTCCTATTTGCTTCCAAAACTCCTCGTTTTTAATCCTTTAATCCACAACCACCCTACAATGATAAAAATCCACCCACTCCTCATTTTTAATCACCTATAATAAACCAAATCAGTTTCACTAGGCCTGCTGTTTTGATTCTCTATATGACATCACATTGCTTATAGTTATAGGCCATAAGGTGAACTAGGAAACATGTCTAGAAAGTGATTTTCTTTCCCACACCTGAGCACTACTTTTTCAATGCATTTTTGCATAGACAATACCCTTTTGGACTTTAGGTTAAAAGTTATCCGCAAAATATCCTGCAGTTTTTTGCCACAATACATAAATGTATATAACTGTGAATTGAAGAAAGAAAAAAAACCTAAAATCTTATGCTGCTGGTTTTGCTTTTAACTTTATTTATATTCATTTTAGCAATGCAAAATACTGACATTTATACATGTACCTAAATATTTGAGACCAGTATTGGTGCATTAGTATACTCAAGTGTAAATGCAGACCATGAAATATGGAAAATTCATAGAAAAAAAACAACAACAAAAAAAACACAAACTTCACAGAATATCACCAAGCATAATTAATGAAACACATACAATTTAACAAAACTGTGATGTTTTATAAATGAACATTTTCAGTAGACACTGTGTAACCACAGAAAGATGAAATAAGCAGTACAATTTGGCCCAAGTTGGCTGAAATTACTCAAAATGCTATCCTTCTACAAAGCTCATCGGTCTGAAAAGCGAGGTGTGCTGTGATTGGCCAGCTATCCAGTGCGTTGTGATTGGCCGAATACCTCAAGCGTGAGACGGAAATGTTATGCCCCTCACATACTGTTGATGCCGTGTCCGGCCGGAGCGACG